>NC_056729.1:1150453-1190453 GCF_019279795.1 Protopterus annectens
GTTTGGCGCAGCTCGAAATGCGTTAAACCACTGCTCACCTACGGGCATTCATTTTACACCTGTTAAACCACTGCTCACCTACGGGGATATACACTCAACTTGTTAAACTGTAGCTCAGCTACAGGCACATCTGGCATTTTTTATTATTTTATTATCTCACATTTCTTCAAAATAAATGGCCCATTTCATTACATTTTACATAAAATATAATTTTATATGTGTACATATATGTCAGGGACTTGTTTCATGCTTATTTCACTAGAAATAAAAATTGATGTTGGGGGGGCTCGAACCATGACTGCCTGCTCTTCAGCCAACGTCTCTACCGCTACGCTATTGCTTCTTGGCTTACTTTGCATATGTAGTTCTTATATGCTTTTCCGCTGACTGCTAACTGTGGCTAAGCTACGGGCACACCCGTGCAAACGAGCACACTCACGGGCAAACATCTTTACAATTTAAAAAACAAATATGACGTTCATTTATATATTTTATGTTCATAGTCTGTGGGGGCATGTGTTGTGTTGTGTTTATTCACATTTACACGGGCTCTGTCATGGGGGTTTACTTTCGGGACTTTTACTCTTCTGGGGGCGTGTTCGTTTGCAGGGCTCGACCTACGGACACGCCCTCTATTGTCTTCCATGGACCGTGTAAGCCTTAAGTGTGATTCAGCATGCCCTCATGCATATGCATGACATGCTGACATCACACTGTTTAACTGCAGCCTCCGTGTAAGCCTTGTAACTCTTACATGGAGGCTTCGTGAATCCTGCCCTATATCTTTAAAGACCAGTTCCTACCTATCCTGTAACTAGTCTAATCCAGATACAGATTTGATGTATCCAAGACTGTTGGTAAGCTTCTGAGCTCCCCTCCAAGTCTTTCTGTGTTGGAGGGAAGCCTTCTAGCTTATCAGTGGGAGTGGTAAGCACTAGGTAGCCTATCTACCAGAAGAGGAGTGGTTTCTGGCCCAGAAATTGTAGTTTATTGACCGTTTTGGCAGTTTTTCCATCTCTTTCATCTTTCTGGTTTAAAAGCCCACATTTGGGCTTGTTTCCCACCTTTCCTGTAACTAGCCTAGTTCAGGTACAGATTTGCTGTATTCTGGACAGTTTGTAAGCTTCTGAACCCCCAAGCCTTTCTGTGTTGGAGGGAAACCTTCTTGCTTATCAGTGGGAGTGCTAAACACTAGGTAGCCTATCTACTACAAGAGGAGTGGTTTCTGGCCCAGAAATTGTAGTTTAGTGGCCATTTGGGCAGTTTTTCCATATCTTTCAACTTTATGGTTTAAAAGCTCACATTTGCACTTTTTCTGCCTTTCCTGTATTGCAGATAATGTACTGTTTGGGAAATTTATTACGTATTTCCTGAGCATATGATCAGGTTGTAACACACACATTTAGGAAGCATCAGAGTCCTGCATTTTCATAATTATTCCCTAATACCTGTTATTACTGCAATTTTTTTCTTTTATTGTGTTCATCATTCGTGCGTGTTTTGGCAAAGCACACATTGAACTGGCAGCATTTTGTAGCACTGAACAATGGTCTACTGCCCAACATACAAACTGATAAATTTAATTTGGAATGCCATCATTACCACATATTAGAGTGGCACAGGTGTAGTTTGCTGCAACACACTGAACAGCAGTAAGAGAATAAATTCTGCATCTTACCTAAGTACCATTATAGCATGTGAGGTAAATGAAATTCATTTAAAGAAATAGGCAAGAGAATGCAGAGTTTGAATAAAGCTTGAAGCCACATGCTGCTTGTACTGTGCAGCAGATGTGAAAATGCAGCATGTGTTTTTTTATGATATAACTTTTGATGAATTGAAATACAAGTCACGTTTGTTGAACCATTTTGTGGAGTAGAATATAAATTATCTTTTTTTATCTGCCTCTATAATTTTTGTGCTGATTAGCAGAGTGCAAACAGGGCTAACAGGTTAAGGAAAGAGTGAAAAATGTCATCAGTGTAGCCTCGATTAGCACAAATACTTTTGTCTCCACTTTGCAGTGTTTGTAATGAGTGAGTGATGTAAACATGACGTATAACTCTTTTTGTGGTGCAAACTGTAAAATGCAGTGAATTTGGACCTATAATAGAGTTGCTCAGGGGTTCAAATCCATACTGTGTTCGGCTTTGTAAAAGGCAGATCCTGTCTTTTAAACCTGGTGGACTTTTTTGAAACAGTCACTAGAGCCATTGATGAAGGCAAAGCAGTTCATACAGCCTACCTGGATCTGGCAAAAGCCTTCGACACAATACCCCACTCAGGCATCATAGATAAGCTCAACAGCTTAAATGTAAACCCGTTTGTCACAAGATGGGTTGCAAACTGGCTAAAGGACAGAACCCACAAAGTCAGAATAGCAGGAGCTATGTCAGACTCTAAGCCAGTCACAAGTGGAGTCCCACAGGGCTCTGTCTTGGGACTCCTCTTTTTCGGCATTTATTTCTCAGATGTGCAGGCAAACATAGGGGGTTGTGGCTGACAAATTTCACAGACGACTGCAAACTAGGCGCCATAGTCGACACACCAGCTGACACATGCATCCTCCCGAAGGACCTCACAGAAACAGACGACTGGTGCCAGAGTCATGGCCTTAAACTAAATGCCAAAAAATGTATAGTCATCCCCTTTGGAAAAAACAAAGTACCCACAAATTATCACATAGGTGGTAATCCACTAAGTATGGAAAAAGTAATCAGAGACCTGGGGACCCAAGTTGACAGTGACCTCTCATTTGACACCCACTTCACCAAAGTGGTTAGAAAGACCTTCTACCTTGCCCACCTTATCATGAAGGGATTCACATACAGATCAAAGGATGTCATTGTACCCTTATATTCCTCCCTTATCAGGCCTATGATTGAGTACAATGCCCCATTTGGTATGTACCTCACCCGGCACCTGCAGCAGCTGGAGAGACCCCAAAAGTACCTTACTAAGAGGATCAAGGGTCTCCAGCATATGTCATATGCTGCCAGACTGAAAAAGCTCCAGCTCTATTCAGTAGCATACCGCCTGCTCAGAGGTGATCTGTGCCTTATGTACAAGGCCATGTCCAATTCAGAATTAATGGACATGCTCCACCTCAAAAAATCCAAATCCATCAGAGCCACGAGAGCTAAAGATCTAAACCTCAGCACAAATATGAATAGGACATGCTGGAGGGACAGATTCATAACCCAGAGGCTTCCCGCACTCTGGAACAGGATACCTGTCCATGTTAGGCAGAGCCCCTCATTGACTCTCTTCAAGAGAAATCTGGATGAATGGATGGGTGATCGTAGGTTTACCTCGGTGGTCATCTCTGTGTCATTGCTAGATATAGGCACAGTAAACCAAATTTAATTTAAATTGTACACTTTTGTATCATTACATGGGGTGGTGAAAGCCACATACACGTTGGCTAGGCTTATAAATGCCCTAGGACAGATAGCCTAGTACTATACTATGAAACTATGAAACTATGGAATGTGAAAATTGTTACTCAAGATGTCTGACATACTTTCATCACAACTTCATATGCTGTTTTTTCTGTTTCTTGCCTTTTGCACTTGCCCACTGCTGAGCAGTATACAATCAAGCTTACCTGCTTAAGGAAAAAAGTGAAACATTTTATTTGGGGACCCACTGTAGCACAAACATGCTTGAGCAGCAATGTGTGAATGTCAGCCCTCTGGAGAGTACCAAGTAGAGAACATCTACCTACTGTGTAATTCTACTGTGGCATAAGGTGTAAGTGCAGTGACTTTAGAGACAGAGTGCAGGTGATCCAAGTTTCAAATCCAGCTAGTATTTATTTTACAAAGGGTGTCAGAATGCAATTTCTAAGAGCACTTTGATTAGCGAGATAACACTACACACAAATGGCAATGATAATTAGGTCAATTGCAAGAAATGTTTCATTAATGCTTTGATAACTACATTTTGTAGGTAGCATATCTCATTAATACTTTACTTATAGGTCCATAGGTTCATAGGTAGGTACTAGGCTATTGGCCCTAGGGCCTATATAAGCCTAGCCAAATGGTACCCTGGCTTTTGCCATCCAAGAAAATTATGGAATCCAGTTTTATGTGTATAATTCTGTAAGCAGGATAATGATGATAATTACTTAAAACTGCACTTGCATATTTATCATGGGCTGAGTACTTAAATTAAAATCAACTACACTCTTCACATAGCCCAACTCTGTGTTTAGGACAGCATATGTTATCTAGTATATACGTATGTATCATATCCTACCTGTATTACTCAGCTCATGAAAGTCTCTGACATGCATTTACAAATAATAAAACTGCCTGTATCATGGGAATGCATTTCACAGGACTTCATAAAGTCACAAACATACAGGCCTATCTGAAGTATATATACTTTTATAATGAATGCAATATATCTGTAATGAACATCAGTGAAAGGGAGTTGGCCTACAGCACTGGGAAATAATAGCTTTACTTGAAATTTATGCATTACTTTTTACAGTGTGTAATTCCCAAATGTTATGTGCCAAGTCATCTTATTTCATTTCCAAAACTCCAAAGATAACAAGCCAAGCCATTAAGTTTATCAGTGTTAACCATTTGAAAAAATGTGAATAAGTTAAGCAGCATTTAAGCAAATCTCACTGCCATGTTTCACACAATCATTGCTATTTGCTAAAATACCTTCCTCTTTGTTTGTCAATGGCTCTCCCTGCTCTCCATTGTGCAAATGCAGTTCACATGGTTGCGTGTGTTTGCACACTAGCTGTTCAATGCAATGTTTGAATTTGGCATCAGTTCAGACATAGAGTCATGCCTTGACTTCTGCAGGCATGGTTGGTGAGGGGGATGATGGTGCTAAATTTATAGCACAGAGGTGGGGTGTTGAGGAGTCCAGAATATTTGTGGCACTCCTCATGGAGTGCTACAGCCATTGGCTGCTGCAAGGGGACTATACTCATTTTCAGTATACGACTGAGGCTTGGAACAGATTAGTTAAGGCTGTCGCCAGTGCAACTGGCTTGCCATGTACTGGGGAGAATTGTCATCACCAATATAGTGACTTGAAATAACACAAGTCCTTAGTCAATGGTTGGATGAGTGTAAAACTGCTGACACCCTTCAGTTGTGCAAGTATACTGACCCATCAGCATTAAATTATATAAAATTCAGTAGACAGCCAACTCACGTCCATTCTTCTCTTCTTTTCTATTGTACAGTTGCTGAAGACATTGCAGGAAATATGTAGGTGCACCAAGAGAGGTTAAATCACCTTAGAGAGGCACAGGTTACATATACATCAGGTGTTACAGTAAGACCAATAACTATTGTAATTGTCTGCAATATGGCAATACTGAAATACATAGTTGTATTTATTATATCATGGCAGTGCAATTGCATGGTGGTACAACAGAGTAAGACCTTTTCCATCTGCATCAGGTAGCTCTTCCCTGGCTGCTAGTGCACTAGTACCCCCTGAGTTAGTAGTAGTGGAGGTGGTGATTTTGTCACCCATGAAATGCTGGCAGAGCTGGTGGAGGGTATCATGGAAAGGGGACTCAGTGCCTGAAATCAGCTGTATAGAAAAGGTACTTCATCATATTGCCAAAATGATGCCTTCTCAATCACTGAGACAGGAGACAGTAATGACAGTTTTGAGTGTGATGACTAGACTCTCACTGTTCTCACACTTGAAGTGGGTGCACCTCTGGTGCCCCATACCTATTCCCAATTATGGTATCCCCTAACCTTTTGTTTTCATCACCATCACCCTCTATATTGTTTGTCCTGTATGTCCCCACCTGCTTCCTCAGCCCACTGACTTACCTGATCCTCACATTCCTAAGCCCCTTCCTCAACGTTCCTCTATCAAAGTATAAAAGTAATAATAATAAGAAATGGCACCTGTCCCACAAAAAATAAAGATCCACATATAGCTCTCCACTTCACCTATGTGTCTTCTTGACACACTTGATTTGGTACAATTGGCTGTGCAACATCATTTTGCTGTTGTCACTTTCTATTGGTGTGGTGACAGTTCAAATTCAGCAAATTCTGTCCACACTTCTGCATTTATGTTGTGATGAAGTGGATAGCTTTGGTTCACTCCCACTACCTTCCTGCAAATTCATCTGTTCTTAACTATGTCCTCCCTCTGCTGCCCCCTGCCCCCATCATTTTACCATTGTTCTGTCAACCCTTTTTTCACATGTATAATCTGGTCAAAAATAGAATCACACACAACACACATGACCAAAAATGGCCCATAAGAAAGCCTTCACTTTTCCCTTAGCATATGCATGGACATTGGCTTCACACACCAATGATGAATGATGGTAAATGTCGTTTGATGATATGTGGAAAAAACGGGTCAGGTGTCTCCATTACCTGGAATAGTCAGGTTATCCTTGTGCAAAGGTGCTTAAACATGTTGCACAATTGGAATCAAAGTAAAGACAGAGTAAAGGAAACACTTGACAACAGTTATTTTTACAGTTCTTTGTCTACTGGATGTTGCAAAGTGCAACTTCCTTTGTGATTTGGTGACCTAAATCACTTGTCTGAAGATTCATTTCTGTGCATAGCATCATGGATTTGTCTCAAGATGCATGTCAAATTATTTTTTACTGTGATGTTGTACCTCTATGATATGTTTGATGATATATCATAATTTTTAACCAGTTACAATCTTTATTTAACAGATTTTGAATACTGTTGCAAAAAGCATTTGCAAACACATCAATGACCGTAAGGAAGATTTAGTAATCCACCCTTTTTGTATTCATGTCTTAATCAGATTTTGCCTTTCCTACAGTTTCTGTATGCCCAGAGCTATCCAGTGATGATACAGAGCACAACAGATAAACAATGAAGGCACACTATAAAGATGTGCATTAATGACCATAACACCACCCTTTCAAATGTGTCTGTCCATCTGTCTCTATCTTCACCCTTTCTCTCTCACTCCTTTGTATTGTTGACTGCTCATTATGCTTATGGATCTAAATTTCATCTTATGGCATTTTCATACTGTCATTACTTGCTGAAGAATAATACCCATACCTTCTGCTGGCTGAACAGGTTATCACTATCCTTTCAGAGGCATGAGTTTGACACATTTGAAGTAGGGTTTCCTCTGTGAGGTGCTAAAATAATGAGCTAGTTAAAAACTTAAATTTTCATCTTGACAATGTTTCAAATCCAGCATTAGGTAAAACGCTTACTGCATAAGTGCTTTTCCTATGAATGTGTTGTCTATCCATCTAACTCACTTATGTTTTATCAGTAGTATTCCTAAGGATTTGTATGAGGTCTGACAACAATCAAGTGTAATATGTGATGTTAAATGGCTTTTCAAGTGTTACTGCAAAATGTGCTGAGTTTTTGCCTTACTCCACATTGTACACCCAACTAAGTTGTGATTTCCCTTAAAACATGTCTGATATATAGTAGGTATAAATAATTATTTCAGTAGGCACTACTGACACAATTTGAGCAATAAACATATGTAGGATAGAAATTCCGATGCAGTCTTACAGTTATTATCAAAATTAATTATGATAATCACATTCTGACACCCTTTGTAAAACAAACTGCAGCCTAGACTTGAATTGTAATCTAACTCTGCTTTTATATTTAGCTCATTGTGCTTAAACCTCATGCCACAGAGAAAGCTATGCAACAGGAGAATTGTCTCCACACAGTGCTGTCCAGAATGCTGATGACTGCACCCCGGTAAGCCTGTTTGTGCTACAGAAGGCTAACCCAATTATAGCTTCATAGGCCCATAGGTGTTTATGAGGCTAACAACCATGAGGACCTTTTAAAGCCTACCCATGCATCCCATATCTCTGACAAGTTCTGGTACCCTTGATAACTGCAAGTAGGGTCTTGGGAGATTAAACATTTACATGAAGGGGGCTGGGAGATAAACCATGTTCAAGCTACCTGTGTCCATTAGAGACACAGGAGCCAAACCAAGGATGAATTTCTTGTTCCTCATCCTATTGTAATAGTTACACTTGAATTGGGTTAGGGAGGAACTCTGCTTCAAATGGATGGAGAGCCTGTTCCAGAGAAGGGAAAGTCTCAGGGATACATACTTGTCTCTCCAGCAAGTCCTACTTATATCACAGGAAAGGTTTACATGTTTAGAATGGGTAATTCTGATACTCTTTGTTATGTGGATATGCAGGATGTCCATCATAGAAGGGTTTGACAACGTATTGTATGCTAGAGATAGATCTCCCCTCAAAAGCATGTAGGAGACAAAATACAGGGGTAGGGCTTTGAGGTGGTCTGTATAGGACATCTTACTTATGCCCTGCATTCTTTTAATGATAAACCTCTGTAGAGGTTCCAGTTGTTGGATATGCCTGGTTAGGTACATACCAAAGGGAACATTGTGCTCAATGATAGGTCTGATGAATGCCAAATACAGATGAACAATGACTTCATTGGGCCTAGATTTCATAGCTTTGTTTACAAGTGGCACAATATAGAATAATTTCCTCACTACTATAGACATATGATGGTCAAAGACTAGATTACTATCTATTTGTGTCTCCAAGTCCCTGATTAATGGATCAACTCTTAGGGGTGTGTTGTTAGTATGATAGTTACCAGGGATGGATGACTTCCTGAAAGATACTATTATGCATTTCTCAGCATTTAGTTTTAGTCCAATGCTCTGTCAACAGTTATTTGTCTATGTCAGTTCTTCCTGGAGAATAATTGTGTCAGTAGGCGATTTAATGACCACTTCTAATTTGCAAACATTTGCAAATTTAGCCAGCTAGAGGCCAGTGACATTCACCTTGACTTCTGTGAACTAAATGCCAAAATGGAGCAGTCTCAAGACTGATTTCTCAGGGGCTGTGCTTGTCTTTAGCATCTTTATAAAGGTGGACTCCCCAAATCTAACTTCCTTTTTCCTGTCTGGAGCAAGATGATTATCCCCTGGGTGACATAATTGTTTATACCTAACCTCTTGAGTTTGTCAACAATGCCCGAATGTTGTATTGCATCAAATGTCCTGGCCAAGTAAAAGTAGGCATTACAAACTATTTTGCCCTCGTCTGTTGCTTTGGTAACCTTCACAAAGAAGTCCATCAAGTTGAGTAGGCATGAAGTGCCCTTGACAAAGTCAGATTGAGTTGGGTCCAATGCCTGGAATATTCCTGTTTCATTACTGATCATTTCTATGATAATTCTTTCCACAGTTTTGCATATGAGGGTAGTGAGACTTATGGGTCTGTAGTTTCCTGGGTTTCTAGATGGCCCACCTTTGTGCAGAGGGATGACTGTTGCTGCTCTCCATTTTTGAGGCACAAAGTCTGTTTGGGGGCTACAGTTAAATAGCAATTCCAGAGGCCCTGATATGTCATGATTCATGTTATTTAGAAGGCACCCCAGGATATTGGCTGGACACATTGATGCAGTGTTGTTCATGTTACAGAGAAAATTACAGACCTGTTCCCTAATGATAGCAGGGGTGGTTAAGTTTGATGGTACTTCCTGAGGCAAGGATGAGAGGGAGAGAGTGTTAATGCTGGAACTGAATTTGTCAGTCAGTAAGTTTGCTATATCTTCTGGCTCAGTATTGTTGGGTCTATTAACAATGAGCTCTGTACACAATTGTGTATTGCCTTTGAGGTTGCAGACATAGCAAAATAATATCTTGTGGTGTCCCTTGGCCTAAAAGCCATGCTTACCTGAAATTTGGCTTTGTAGACATTTATTTGTCTTCTGATTTGTTTGTTTAGTTTGATGAAAGTATTTTTATCCTAGTGGGTGCAGCATCTCCTAATTTTTGCCATGATTTTAGTCCTTAAGGTGGCTTGTTTTTTAAGTTAGTTTTGTACTTCTTGGCAAGTACAACTGCCTATTAAACTGCTTGTATAGGGTTTCTGTGAACTGGTCCATATAGGCAGCAGAATTCTCAAGGTTTATGGAAGTTTGAAATTTTGCCAGATTATCATTTAATTGTAGGAAGTTAGCTTTAGTGTGCTTCCTGAATATTCAAATGTTAGCTGGTGTTCCAGGTTTTATTTTAACTTCAAAGGAAACCATTTTGTGGTCTGCCCTTACCAGAGAAGACATTGCACTAGGGGTGTGCAGCACTTGCCCATATTAGTGAGGACTAGATCCAGTAGGTTTGCCCCCATGGTTGGTATATTGAGAATCTAGTCTAGGGAGTTTGTGTTTACAAAATCCAGGAATCTCTGTGACTGTATGTTTGGTGTTGTATATGGCTCCTAGTTAATGCTGGGGTAATTAAAGTCAACTATGAATATGGTCTTGTGCTGGACAGTGAGTATTTCCAATAAGTTTAAGTACATGTTATGGGTTTTCCTGGGTCACAAAGGGGGACCTATAGCATTCTAGGATGTGGTATTGGAATTTGCCTATGGTGATTTGAACATGGAAAAGCCTGAGTACATTGTCCTGTTTGACCGGCCTTAAGGTATATTTCTTTTTTATGTAAATCCATACACCTCCACTTTTAGTCCCTCTCTGTGTATTAACTAGTCTAAATGTGTGGAAGGCATTATAGCCTTGCACTGCTGGTATGCTCTCTGTGACTCTAAGCCATGTTTCAGTGACTTCATAAACATCAGCATTTTCTAGGGTGAGGAGACCCTGGAGGGACTTGAGTTTTTTGTTTAGACTTCAAGCATTGAACAATAGCACTTTTAGATTTTCTTAGTTTTGATATGTTATGTCAGAAGTACTATTAGTTTGGCACTACCTAAAAGAGGCAGTATGGGGAGAGACAATGTTTTAGCTAATATTCAAAAGCCTAGATGGGAGAGGTGCAGACTGTCCCTGGCAAAGTATCATGGCCTGCTGACCATCTCCTTCCATGCTGACAAATACTGCACCACTTTCGAAAGACAAAAAAAAAATAAGGGCAGCAAATGTTTCAGCCATGTGGCATTTGAATGTCCATGACTTTTTTTTTTTACTTTTCATGTATTTATGGTTACATTCAGGCCAGTTAAACTCTGTTTGCTCACTGTCTAACGTCACGCAAACAGAGAAAGCAAGCACAATAATTAATTTTTAAATTAAGATTTGGCTCTAATGTGAAAAATATACTACAACATGATAAGTAGGTAAAAACATCCCTATCCTTGAACATATACTTTCCTGGATAAACACTTCCATCCCCTATGAAACCATCATTCTTGGAGATGTTAATATAGATTGGAATGCCCTTATTGGTGACTCAACCAACATTTCATGAACCTGTATGGATTCTCACAACTGATCACTACCCCTGCCCACTACAGTAAAAACGTTACTGGTTCCACAATTGACCGGATCCTGAGCAACTATCCTAACTATTGTAACCCTTCTACCTTCTCTGACTCTGTTAGTGACCATTCTCCCATCTCTATCTAAAGGCGCTCTCCTCATCTCTCTAAACCCCATCTCTACAGAGATTGTAGGAAACTGACTAACTTTCCCTGAAACCTTTAACTATAGAGTCTCTGCCATCAACTGGTCTTTCCTAAAAACTCTCCTGCTCAGTTATGCTGTTACTAAATTCAACCACATTTTCTTGATGTCCTAAACTCTCTTGCCCCAACTTACAAAATCAGAATCAAATATAATTTTGCACCCTGGCTCTCCAAAGCTTCTCATGCTTTGATGCATGAAAGAGATGCTCTATGGAAAAAATGGCAAACCATTAAACCACCCACCTTTCTCTAAGGTTATAAGCAACTCAGAAATCATGTAAAAAAATATTATTTTGGAAAAACACCAATATTTCACTAAATTTCAAGGCACTCACCCGAATGACCCCAAATAATTCTGGAGTACTATAAACTCCCTGCTCCACACTGGCTCTCCTACCACTCTTAACCCTTTCCCCTATCATTATCCCTCTGAAACTGCAGACTTACTCAACAAACATTTCATAGACAGCATCTCTAAACTCCTACCCTCTGGTAACTCAGGCTCTGCTCATCTCAACTCTTCTGTGTCACCCTCACCTCCCCCTAAACCTCTATGCTCCTCTGTCTCGCAGCCTTTTACCTTGTGACCTGTTTCTGCTAAATATATCAAATCCCTGCTTCTTAAACTAAAACCATGCTCTCCTTCCACTGATAAACTTCCCCCTCAATTTCTGAAAATTGCTGCTGCCTCTATTGCATATCCTGTATTTATCTTAATCAACCACTCTATTCAGGAATCTACCATACCAGAAATATGAAATCCTTCTATACCACTCCTCTGCACAAAGGTGGCAACTCTGTTGAACCATATAACTATAGACCAATCACTATTCTCCACCGCTCTCTAAGATCCTTGAAAATTTATACATACTCAACTGTCCTATCTCATTCATGAAAGTGTCCTTACCCCCTTGCAACATGGTTTCCACCCTAAACACAGTACCTCGACTGCCTTACTATCCTTTACTCAAAAGGTTGCAGAAGATAGGGGCAACAACCTCCTCCTCTCCTGGCTATTCCTTGATCTCTCTGAAGCCTTCAACACTGTGTCTCATCCCATCCTTCTTAACAAACTCTCAGACCTAAATATCTCTCCTTCTACTCTTAGCTGGTTCCAATCTTGCCTTACTGGCAGAAAACAAGCTGTTAGATGGCAGCAGGCTTACTCACCCTTCCTTGCTGTTCAAACAGGAGTACCCCAAGGCCACATACTTGGACCGGTCCTTTTCAACTTTTTTACCAACAACCTACATTCATCCTGTAGTCTCTCATCTATAATACAATACACAGATGACTCTGTTCTATTATCTATCTCCAATACTATCTCTGAACTACACACACTAACACAGAATTCCTTCATCTCTGTTGAAAAATGGGTCAGAAATAATCAACTAATCCTTAACCTAAAAAAAAACCTCTACTCCTTCTCTTCCTACCTCAGACACTCTCTCACCTTAAATCCAACTTTTCTCTTTCCTCACTAGATAGCACCACTATCTCCCCTGCCTCAGACACCAAACCCCTTGGGGTAATAATTGATGACTGACTAAAATTTGACTTGCACATACAACAGGCTATCAAAAATAAAAAAAACACCAAAAACTTGGACAACTTTATAGGAACAAAATTTCCTCATTACTGCCCCTAAACACACTCTTACACAGGCATTTCTCTTACCTAGTCTTCTATATGCTTCCTCCATCCTTACCAATATCCAAACTACCTCAATGCAGAAACTGGAACAAACACACAACAAAATTGCCAGATGTATTCTAAACCAATCACTCTCATAGCATCACTGCCTCTTACAAAACAAACTTCAGTTGTTGGAATTTCCGCACCTTCTCCTACAATCGCAACTCCACACTACCTTTTCCATACTCAACAACCACTCTGCCTTCCCTGCTCTTGCCTCCCATGTTACTCTCTGTTCTCCCCCTGGCCTTTCCAGAATGCTGATCAGCATCTTCTCTCAGTTTATAAACCCAAAAGAAATATTGGCAAACTACTTTACAAACACTCTGTGTCTCACTAAATTGGAACAAACTCCCTCTCCATATTAGACCCAACATTTCCTTTCCCTGTTTTAAAAAGGAGCTTAAATCCCACCTACTAAACTTGAAATTATGCCATTGCCTTGAGTTCACATAGTCTGTCCTACTGTATAACCTGTTGCATCTTCTAATTTTCTTTCTGTGTTAGTAACGTCTGCTTAAACTAAACACCTAACCCCTCAGCTCTACTACTATAGCCCCCTCCTTTCTCCTCCCTCTCCCATTCTCCACAATATTTATCTTTTTTACCCCCCACTTTCTATCAATGTCTGTACATTTTCTTTCTTTTGAACAATGATTATCTTTTTGTTTTTACTCTTATATGTAGTAAATTTAGGCCACTGCTATCAGTGCAACCATTAATGTTCATAGTTTTTTCTTTTGTTTTTCTCTTTAAAATTCATTTCATATTTCCATTGTTATTTTTAATAGTTTTCATCCTGTATGTTTATTTTTGCTTATGTTTGCTGGGGCTCTTTCCCCTTGGGTCTCCACTGAAAATGGGTTGCTTACTATCAATGCAATACAAATAGTTAATAACCTTTTCTTTTTACAATTATTTTGTATTGGGATTGTTATTTAATATTTGTATATTGTCACTTTATCTTTACTTATGTTTGCTGGGGCTTCTCCCCTCGGGTCTCCACTGAAAATGGGTTTGTTTGCAAACTCATTTGGACTAACCCGGTTAACAAATGTGAAATACATAAATAAATAAATTAATTAATTGATTTAATTAAAGTGTATATATGCAACATGTTAAGATAAACATGTCTGTTATACGTGTAGTCAGAATCACAATATTTTTCACTGCTCCTTATTTGTACAAAGGATGGGAGAGATCACCAGTGAACACAACTGAAGACTAGTATTTCACAGTCCCAGTTCAAAACCTCAGAGTAAAATCATGCACGCACTATCACTTTACCAACATCCATACAACTATGTTTCTCAGCATTGTGCTTTAGGAAGAGTTTTGAACAAAATTAAGTATTGTTACTGCAGTATGTTACTTCATTATATGAGTGTTGCTTAATGTACTCAAGTGAAATAAAGTGAACTATGTGTTTAACTGACCACTTCGTTCTGGATAGTTGGGTCTGCACTGCAGTACTGACATTTACAAATGATATACAACTATATACAACCTTGGCATATGTACTTCATCATTACTTAGCCCTACTGCATTGGAACATGAAGTATCATTTGGTATTGACAGTGCACATTGCCCATGCATGAGCACACACCATTGCTAATATCAGTACCACTCATCAAGATTTGCATGCCATCTTCATAACCTGATGATCCATGAATGATTTATTGTCTATCCTGTATTTCACAAGAGTTTGTATCTCATGTACACAACCCAAGTACATATCAGTCTCAGTTCTGCAATATGCATTAATGACAGCATAGTTGACCTAAGTCAGCAGTATTGTATTTATTATTGATCATAAGATTGCGCTTCATATAAATGAATATGGATTTGCACAAAACCTTCAAAATCACAATATTTTCTGTGACAGAGAATGGGAAATTAATTCTACACTGCACTCACACACTGTAGAAATCAGACTTATGCAATGGTCCTTGCATTACATACTGTGTCCTATAGATTGTGTAACTAGAGTGGTAGGGGATTCTAATCTCCCTGCAATGAAATTGTCTGCTTGTATGTAGGTTGTGTATAGAGTTATGTAAATATGAAGTTATGTGGTGCTGGTATCACTGAAAATAGTAGCCTGGAGAAACTTTTACACTGCAGGGTGAGTCCACATCAATGTCACAGCCTTCTCCCATTATCATCTTCTTGCAACACAATGCTGATGTCAATGTCTACAATGTGCACTCTCACAGTGTAGCAATTAGACTTCTGTAGTAGTGCTTACATTAGCTACTATGTCATCTAGACTGTGTAACTAAATAGGGAGTTCTAATCTTAGAGAAGTTGACTTATGTGTGTGATTGTGGGTCCATAGCATCACTAGATGATTAATTCAACAGTTGTGCTCATTTTCCTTCCACTTGTGAGAAACATTTACATGGTCAGATCAATCCCATATTCCCTATTCACTCTGTCAACAAATGCATACTGTCTGCAACACACCAAGGCCATCATTTCAATAATACACTCTCACACCACTGAAGTCAGACCTCTCTTGTGGCAAGTGAGTAGAATACACTTGTTTATAGATTGGGTTAGTCAATAGGCAGGGAGATTAAATACTACAAACATGAGATGCTCCTGAATGTGTGAGTGTGTGTGTGTGTGTGTGTGTGTGTGTGTGTGTGTGTGTGTGTGTGTGTGTGTGTGTGTGTGTGCGTGTGTGTGCGTGTGTGCGTGTGTGTGTGTGTGTGTGTGTGTGTGTGTGTGTGTGTGTGTGTGTGTGTGTGTGTGTGTGTGTGTGTGTGTGTGTGTGTGAATGTAAATGGATGCAAGAGTGTCTTACACCTTTAGAATTACTCATAGCGATATAGAATTTATATTTGTACACCCTCCTCCTTTTCATGATACAGCTGTTGTAATCTCTTCAAAGAAGCAGTGTGGCTCACATGAAGTCAAACGTTTTCTGTGGTGTGTATATCTAATACACTTGCATGTAGATTGTTTCAGAAGATAGATAAGGAGTTTGAATACAGGAATGATTGTCTTCTGTGAGGGTGTGTTTCTTCCTCTTACACTGCAGAACAAGCTCCAAATAGATATATGAAGTATATACAGTGTGCTTGTGCTGTGCAACCATTTTTTAGCAGAAACATCAAGATCATACACAATGATGATGTCATCCATTGAAATGTGCAGTGTCACAGTTGTAAAATAAATTTCTAGTTTTCCTTGTGTTTCAACAAATGAATATTAGCTTGTGATGTTAGGTTTATATATTTCAAATCCCATCACTGTTAACAGTAAGTGTGCATGTTGTTAACAATGTTCTCACCAATCTGTGCTATGTTTAATTGTAGATGTTGTTTCCTTTATTCTACATTTTCTTTGGAAAGGCTGTATTGAAGACTAATGCTGTCATTTGAATAGACTGTCTTTCCATAATAGTTGTAGTAAGGCACCTCCTCAGGAGTGAGGACATGAGACAGTGTAATGCATGTTGTTGCCTAAGTAAGGCATGTGTTCCAATACTGGATTATATCCACATTGTACATAATTGCTGTTCTATTATCACAGTGACAACAGTAGGGGACTACAGCTGTGTTTGGGTATACCTAAGATTAGGCTATATTGTCTGACATACAGCAAGATTTTTTCTAAGTAATCACAGGGACACATTTCCTTGATTCATACACATGATGTAATGCTTTCACATAACCACACATATGACAATTGGCAAGGCAGGTATACCATGGCACATTCATTGATCCCACAGTGGTGCTGATTTTCTCCATGCTTGAGCAAGTGTTCCAAAACAGCAGTGAGTGACTGTAAGCATTTCTGTCCTTGACTGTTGTGTAGGAAATACACCCCCCTCAATTCTACATTGTAAGTATACAATTGTAGAGAAAATTATGGACAAATAAAGTACAGCTGATTGAATGACTTCACACAGGTGGAGTTCAACAGCTGTGATAACAGTTCCACTGTGACACGTGATTAATAGCCATATTGTTGGAAAAGCTGTACATTCATTTTGTGAGAATGTACTGATGTCACACAAACAACCATTACATCACATCAGTCGTATCCCTTGATATGCTGCACAAACACATGTGAACATAGCTTTGGATTTCATCAAGGAGGCATTTATTCTGCCTATATCATGGTGACAGTGCTGCATTGGCACACATGCATTGAGTACTGTGGTGCTCATGAGTGTGCTCCAGTTCTTGGGTGATATGTGTACTGACATACAGAGAAACCTTCCCTGACCAGGGAACATCGATATACTGATCACAATTGTCTGCACATGAGCAGACTCATTTAATTGCCATCGGGCTGACATGCTGATCTGACATTCATTCTCAGGGATCCTTTCTTAATTCACACATTAATTTTGGTTGTTTGCGACAATATTAATTTCTACCTCCTGTGGCAGATGGCAACAATACACAGGTCTGTGTTTGCATCTGTTCTTCTCTGTCTGCAAAATAACTGTGTCAGGCAGGACTTCCTTATAAAAGGGTATTACATATGTCACATTCTGATCCCACACTTTGAACAACACACACAGACTGAAATGTGGGATACATGACCATTAGAATATAGAAGTGCATAATTCCCTTCAAGGCTGATCCTCCTCGCTATGCATATATCCCATAATATATATAGTGTCCCTGTTAACTGTAATCTTAACTCAACATGTTAATGACATTCACGTCGTGTAATCCCCTCTCTTATAATGTTAGTCTGTGTAACTGTCACATCCTGAAATAACATGCCTGCTTTTATTTACCTATATTTGATCAGGACTTCTGACCACCATTAATTATTATAACATACGTATTGCACAATTTCATTATTACAAATTAGTTTTTGTGTCAAAAGCACCTTTAAAGCAATTAACTCAGTACAATATGAACATTGATTTCTATGCAAATTGTCCTCAGTATACTTTCCCTGCCTGGTAACCCATCTGTTGTAGTTTCCCTTGCTGTTTTCCATTCCCTTTTACTTATTTCTATATTCATATGTTTCATTTATGTGCACATTACAATCAGTACTCTTTCCCTGCCTGTGCACAGCATGCATTACTTGCACTATGTAGCTCTTCTTGCTGTCTGCATGAGCACGCTTAACAGGTTTGGCCATGGACAAGCTTGTTTGTTTGCTGTGTGTGCGTGAGCTGCTCAACACATTTTCCTTGCCTCTAACATTGTTACTGGCCATGAAAACAGGCTTGCATTCATGTAAGCATGATGAGTGGCATGCCTATGCGATTAGCATGGTGCTTATCTCGCTAACACGGAAACATCATGTAGGTTTTAGACAAAGTCTACACGGCTGTTCATGAACCTCTGGAATTGTTTCTTCTTGCCAGGAATCATGTCTTTTGCTTTTTAGTGGATGAAATAGTTTCCTATAGGTCAGTTTCTGAGTGTCTTTTTAGCTAAGAATATTGCCCAGTACGTCGCTCCCTTCTGTAGTATTTTTAATTCATGCTAAATTTCTTTCTTAATAAAATGTCAATAAGTAAGTAAAAAAGTAAATACCTATATAATTAAACAATGAACATTCTGAAGAGTTTTAACTTTATAGGATAAACATGAATTTGTATATGCTTTGTTGGAGTGTTTTAAAGCCCAGCATTTTTGTTTTATTTTCATGAATAATTATTGCACTATCTAATCTGTTATCAACTTTTCCAAAGTAATTTAGGAATTTTGCCTTAGAGCTAAGACAATGAACAGGGAAGATTGAAGCTTTGCAGCAATTGGCCAGGGTGGTCCATTTGGTTTAGAGAATGACTTATTCAAATCTTTGTAGTCTCTCCCCATGCCAATGGAAAGCCTGTGAGGAAGATTCAGAAATGTAGGTATCCGGATAGTGAAAAAATCTACTAAGGGTTCTTAAGGTATTCCATCTTCATCAATTATTAAGAATGTCTAACTTGTCCACCTATGTAGTATTTGATTTTAGGAGACATCCAGTGCTGAACTGTGCTTCTTTAGCTCTTCCTTGTATGTCAGTCAGTAACATATATGTGGCCTTTAAATTTTGGCCATGCTGTTGTAGAGAAAACTTAAAAAATCACAGTTTGTTAGAAAAAGTATGATTATAAAGCCATCCATTTTAGTTTGGAATTACATGTTCTTAGTAATAGTAAAGGAAGTTACTTTTTATATATTATCAAGGAGATATTTGTGGGATTTCCCTAGGACACATTTTGTTAGGAAGACATTTCTGGGATTTTGCTGAAGAATGTCCAAAGTGGAGACCTGGAACTATAATGGATATAGCAGGTCCAGTTTCATACTGAGTGCAGCTATCTACAGCAGCAATGGCTTTGAATTATGGTTCTATATAAAGAATCATCTTTAATACTACTGGTTGGGTTCATGCATATAGCAAAGTACTAAATGAAGAGACAATTTCCAATATAGACTTGCTCCCTGACTCTACACAAGAGATACTCTTGAAAATCTTTAACGCTAGTGAGTCATGAGTTACAACAATAATAAGTGTTAAAAGACAACCTTACTCTCTGACATACTGACTAGTGAATATAATTTCATATTTTCTGAATCGGAATCTAAGGATGCATGGCATTGTTTGTTTTCCAGTACTTCATAAGCTATGTCTTATCTCATCCATGGATTGTGGCTTTGGACAATGAAATATTATTTTATCCCAATGGTTTATTTACTGGATCTAAGCCATAAAGGTGGCAATGTGTTCATGGACCTGTGTTTTGCAGATAGTTCCGTAAAAGTGAGTCTGCACACCATTGTCTAAAGTGATTGTCATTGCACAAGTCAGGTGACATTCAGTTTGTTCTTGTCAGTGAAGTGGTTTTAGGCATGTTCTGGTTTCTGTACAAGTTTCCACAAAATGTTTAACAATGTCTGTTGAATTTAGAGTTTGTAATGCTGTCTAAACGTGGAAGTTATTATATTCAGCTAATATATTTTTTTCTGCAAATATGCATAATTTCTACAGCAAATTATTTAGTTTCTGAAGTTGATTCTCCAAACCGAGAACGAGGAATAAAATTTATTCATGAAATATATTTGTTTTCTTACACTATAATCAACTCATTCTTATTGACAAGTGAGAGACTGCCTCATTCAATGGTACACAATATGTATAAGTGTACCACATGATCTTGTTTAAGTAATAACTCAGATTAACAATGTAATAAAATAACCTAGCTACCTCCTTTTGAGTTATAGCAGTGGGAAATATCTAGCAGCTGATCATGGCACAGCTAAATGGAAACCATTCCCTCTGCAGTTGTCAGAGATTCCACAGGTTATTGTAATGCAGCTTTTCACAGGATCACAGAATAAATATTGTGTCGGGTAGATAACTGAAGGCCCACATCAGAGGTCTAATTCCAGTGGCAAAGTCAATAAAAATAAAACTGGCTAAACCAGATAAAGATTGCTAGTTCTACTAGTTTAGTTAGCACAGCACATGAGTGCAGTTTTACTACTTATGACCCCTCATGTGATGATTGACCATGATGCTTCATTTGTATTTCAAAAGAGGATACTGTCAATAAGATGTAGGCTGTTGTACCCCTGAGTGTCTTCCTTTGGATTATACATTAAAATGAGTTCCCAACTGCTTGAGATGGTGATAGGTCAAGTGGCTGTAAAAAATCCCACAACACCTAGAACAGCAGTCTCTAACCTTTTCTGCACCAAGGGCTGGTTTCATGTAAGAAATTTTTCCATGGACCTGCCATCATGCTCACATAATAAAGTGCATGACATTTATTTATTTGACATTTGTTTACTGGGGAGGCCCGACAGGAATAGAAGTCCATTTTCAGCCGAGACCCAGAGGGGAAAGTTGCAAAGTACAATGAAAAAACAACTGGCAATAATTACAAAAAAAATGTACATTATGCTTAACAGCATAATATTGCTCTACTATGGTTGAGAGGTATGTAAACCTAACGGCAACCTTATTGACTTTCTAAGTTTATAAGAGTAATATTTAAAATCTGTCCCTATTATTTGGCTCTGTGTAGCATACCTTTCAACTGCATAGATTTTCGCAGAATGCCCAGATTTTTGCCTCATATTCTTGGTCTGTTTCTCATAAAATTGTTGTTTTCTGGCAAATCACTGGCAGATCCTTGAGGTTTGAAATCAGAAAATAATGACAGACAGTTGAGTTTCAGACTTTATACCCTTCAGAAAAATAAATGCTAATATAAAATCTGTATTTCTATCTACTTTCTAAGTTTGTAAGAGCAGTACTTAAACGTGTTCCCATTTTTGGGCCTTTGTTCCCTCATTATTTTTGGCTTTGTCCAGATTTCTTCCTCTATGAGGATGAGAGGTATAATCCAGATTTATTGTACAAAAGGTTGAGTGGTATGGTTGAGAGGTACGCAAACCTCATTGCTGCTACTACTGCCAGGGTTCACTCTCACTTTTCACTCTGTGTCTCTCTTTCTTGCTTTCTGTCACAGACACACACACACACACACACACACACACACACACACACACACACACACACACACACACACATACACACAATCTCTTTTGCATTCATGCATGCATTCACTCACACAAGATTGTTCTCACTCTCTCTTGATCTCTCTCACATACATAGTCTCTTTAGAAACCTACACACACACACACACACACACACACACACACACACACACACACACACACACACACACACACACACACACACACACTCTGCTTTCATGCATGCATTCACACACACATGCAGACAGACACATAAACATACTTACACACACACACACACACACACACACACACACACACACACACACACGCACACACACACACACACACACTTTTTTTAGGTTTCCTTGACTTTTATTTTAAACTCACTAAACAGCAAAAGTCCTGCATAGCGAGTGTAACATAATGGCTTGATCAGTCTCACTCCTCACTCTCTCTCATACACACACAAGTTTCTTCTTCTTTCGCACACACACTCTTTCTGCTTTTAGGCATGCATTCACGCACACATGCAGACAGACACGTAAACACACTCACACGCATACATACACATTCACTCCATACCTGGTGGCCCAGTACCAAATGATCCATGGCCTGGTGGTTGATACACAGTATGGAAAAGAGTAGGAATGTTCTTGGAGAAGATTTTCCACTAGTAACATAAATGCCACCTCAGATGTCCCCTGAAATGAGGCCATCTGCCTAGTTGAAAAACCCAGTCAACAAAGGATAAATAAAATAAAATAAAATATAATACATTTTACAAATAATAAATACAACCTCCCTGTCACCTCTGCTATTCTGTCTTGTCCTTAACCCATTAAGCGGTCTACTTAACAGATTAGGCCATGGCTATAATTTGGCTCCTAGAAACAACAAAGTATAAAGACTTCTCGTCTTCTCTTTGTCAATGATTTAAAACTGTATAGTTCATCAGATGAAGAACTGAAAGCACAACTGCATGTAGTAAAAACTTTTTAAGATGATATAAGAATGTCATTTGGTCTTGATAAGTGTGCAATCGTGACCTTTAAAGCAGGAAAATTGCAGCACCAAGAAAACATCAGTTTGGGACAAGAATGTGATATAAATGAACTTGAGCAAGATGGAGTGTATAAATATGTGGAAATTGATGAAGGATCAACAACAAAACATGAATAAATGCAAATAGAACTTAGTAAGGAATATTTTAGAAGACCTAAATTAATCCTGAAAACAGTATTGACATCTAGGAACAAAATTCAAGCTATAAACTAATTTGCTCCTCCTGTCCTAACTTACTGTTTTGGCGTGACTGACTGGCCCCAAAATATGTCAGATAGATTAGATAGGAAAATAGGAAGGATGCTTCATGCTCACTAAAGGATTTATAAAAATCGGTGTGCATACCAGGATGATATATTGCCCATTCTGAAGGTGGTATGGACCTCCTTGAAATTGATTACATGTATAGATCTGCAATCGTGGGACTGCACACATATTTGCTGACTTCACAGGACCCAAATGTAGTGAAAGTTTTGAAACATGAGAAGAATAAATCTAAGATGACTTCCCTGCTTAGTTCAGCAAAAGCATATCGACATCAAGCAGGAATGCAAATCAAACTAGAAGTAGATAAAAATCAGGTGGCAACTGAATGTGCCAAAAAACAAAAGAAAGAATATAAGGTGAAGGATCAGATAAGAAGGCAAGAAATGCGGAAAAAGCATAAATGTAGTTGCAAGTATAGAAGACTTCTGGAAGAACCTCATGTTGAATGGTTAAGGAGAGGGGATTAGTCCTTGGACCACTCCTTATTGGCATTTACTTCTCAAGAAGTCAAGGCCAATGTCAAAGGTCTCTAGCTGACAAAATTTGCAGATGATTGCAAATTAGGAGTTGTCACTGAATCTCACACCGATACAAATGTTCTCAAGGAGGGGCTGACACAGACAAACAACTGGTGTCAAAGCCATGGATTAAAACTAAATGCCAAAAAATGCATTATAGTATCCTTTGGGAAGTCATCCATCCCTGGTAACTATCATATTGACAACACACCCCTTAGAGTTGATGCAGTAATCAGGAACTTAGGGACACACATAGATAATAATCTAGCCTTTGACCATCGTGTGTCTTTTGTAGTAAGGAAATCATTCTATATTGCGCAACTTATAAACAAAGGTATGGCATCCAAGTCCAAGGAAGTCATTGTTCCACTGTATTTGGCATTCATCAGACCTATCATTGTGTAAAATGCCCCCTTTGGTAAGTACCTAACCAGCCATATCCAACACTTGGAAAGTCCACAAAGGTTCCTCACTAAAAGAATACAGGGCATAAGCAAAATGTCCTATGCAGTATGCCTCAAGGCCTTATCCCTGCATTCTGTCTCCTAGAGGCTTTTGAAGGGAGATCTATGCCTGGCATACAGGGCATTGTCACACCCAATTCTGATGGACCTCCTGCATATCCACAAAACAAACAGTAGCAGAACTGACCCTTCTAAAGACTTAAACCTTGCCTGTGATATAAATAGGACCTGCTGGAGAGATAGGTATGTATCCCAGAGACTACTGCATCTATAGAACAGCTCCCCACCCATGTGAAGCAGAGTTCCTTCTTAACCCAATTCAAATGCAACTTAGGCATTTGGATGGGAAACCGGAAATTATCCCTGGTTTGGCAGCTGTGTCTGTAATGGACACAGGTAACCTGTAAATGGTTCATCTCCCAAACTCCTGTTTCCACTTATCAAGGGTATCAGAACTTGTCAGAGATTTGGGATGTATGGCTAGGCTTAAAAATGCCCTTGTGGTTATTAGCTTAGTAAACACAAATGAACCTATGAACATTACAGGTGCTGCGAAAAGCACTTTTGGCTGACATCAAAGATTGAACCAATACTAATTTCATGAACTTTAATCGTACTTTGACATAGGAATGGAGTCCATTCCTGTCATGATAATAGAAACCCAAAAGCCTTAGAGAAATTAAAAAAAAGAGAAAGCATAACACTTGGTCTCAGAATGTTTTCCTTTAAATAAATAATAGCTGCAGTCCTTGTTTCTCTACTCATCTGTCCTTTCATTAACAAAGCATGACATATAACAGTGTAGTTTATTTAGGCACTGAGGACTAAACCTACTGTTTGCACACGCTATTAAATAATGGTCTCCAGAGCTGTAATTTTCCATGACAGTCTGGCTGATTTACAGTTTCCAATAACCAAGAGAATGAGAGAACTGGGTAAATCTGACCTGTTCAGACAAAATGTCAAATGCAGATTTATCAAATATGTTATGAATTCCTGACTAGAAATGCATTTTCCTTTTGCAAAATGTCACACCTAAATGCAGTGTAGACAGGGTATCTGATTTTCCGCAAGTAATACAAAAATGAGAGCCATCATAGTTCTGTGTCTAGACATTATAGCAGAAAATGTAATGTGAATGAGTTAAGGAAAAACTTGTGAAATGTAACTTGAAATTCATCCAGACAGTAGAATATAATTTCCAAAGACCATAAAATAATACCAGTAATAAGCAAGATTTACAGTTTAGATTTCTCAAAACAAAATCTTATTTCAAGTCAGGTATCCATTTTCAGCACACATCTACCTTTACGGCTATTGTAGGTAGCCAGGTCAGAAGACAGAATCAATTCACAGCATCTTTTCTCAGGCTGTGAATGACATGCTTCTAATCGTAGCATTTCAGATTGCTTTGCTGTTGTGAGAGAGATGGCAAAACTTTGTGAGACTATATCTTTGACTATATTGTTGATGTTCAGTGACAGCTGAGAGAGTCTACAATGACAATGAGGTATAATAATAAACAGGCTGAAATATAATGCAGGTGAAAATCACTGATACAGATTTGTTTGTCATGGAATGGGGATGCATCCTTCTAGTTTCCTATCTAACCTAAACAATGGTATTACCATTTCAATTTTTAGACAAAATTAACACAGACCTTAATTTTATGAAGAAGACATAGAAGAAAAAATGATAAGAAATGACAGTGTGTTTGTGCTTGTTTGTTGTAGGAGGTGTTGGCAGTCATTTCAGTCAACGTTTTTACATATACCTGTGCTAGTGCAGGGTTATATTGTTATGGCAACCAGAGTACATATGAATTTAATTTACCTGAAAGATGCAATATCTACTTATACTGCAATGTGGGCTGTATTTGCAAAATGTGCGGACTGGTATTTGATAGTGACTGGCTAAGTATGCTCAGTAGTAAGTCTACCAATCAAAATGCATAGAATGGCTGACATAGTCTGTTAGATCATTACCAGCTAACTAGCAGATAAATGAGAGGTGCATGCAAATTTATACCTCCCACTTATCTTAAACTCTGTTTCTTCAGAGTGAGACTCCCAGCATGCAATATACCTTTAGGATGTAAAATTATATGGGGATATCAGTCATATAAGAATGAAGGCTTTGAATCTTGTGATAAACCAATGAGCTATCTGCATGTCTCTTCATTCCTGAAGCATCAGACTTAACACTGGTTTGTACCTAATGCCCAACATAAAATTTGAGTGGCATCAAAATAAAAGGATCTGGAATGAATTGTTTAAAAAAAAAGCAGAAAATAATAATTTCTAGTTTGTTGTCATCTATACAGAGACCTGTTATATAGGAAATTGTATCTAGTTAGACTAGTTTGAATGGTCTTTCTTTTTACAAAGTAAAGTTTACAGCTAGTAAAGTTCTTTTGGGGGTGCAAGTGTATGGATTCAAATGTGAATAAGTTGACATACAGGACGCAAATGTGGATTTGGAGAGCAATGACATTTCAGTTATCAGGGATAAACTTATGTGTATCAAAAATACAACTACTTAAGAACTAGGTTGTTGATAGAATAAAAATTAACATTTGAAAAAATATACATGCTACAGATGTGTTCTGTGAATTATCATATATGTAGTTCATATCCCTATATGACGGAATGGAATTGGATTTAAGTGATATAGAACCTAATAGTAACACCACTCAAGAGCACCCAGGAACTGGAACTAAATAATCCAAATGATAGACTTCTTCAGAACTGAGAGTATATTACATAGGCAAACTTAAAAAAGCTGAGTAAATCGGCTGAGTTAACACATTCAAGCAAACCAATCAAATTAAAGTCCACAAATTGCCGCATTGGGCCCATAAAAAGTGTAAAAAGATATGCACAATAAAGCTACACTGTTGCAAAGTCTGTACCTGTAAACAAATAGTAAATGTTAAAAAATTATAAAAAAATTATAAAAAAAAAATAATAAAATAAAATAAATTAAATAGTGGCTCTTCTCTTAAGTTCAGTGCAAATAGAAATGTTATAATTTAGACTGGGAAGAATGTATGCATAAATTTCAATTGCCAAAACATTTTCCAGAACAGTAACTAATTCTGCCAGTCTCCAGAGAAGGTAGTAACCTGTATTTGTTCAAGATCAAGGAATTCTAATTTGTTAAACCATGTTTGTGCATCATTCACTGCCATGCAGGAGTGGGCACCGTTGGTGGATAAAGACAAAACATTTTTTGCCTGCAAATTTTCTCTTAGTACTCTGCTGGTGCTCTATTGGTGATTTCTCATGGTTGTAACTCACTGACAGGTTGATACATTCAGTGAAGCTCCTGAAGTAACAACACAGATATTACCCACTAGCCCTTTGTACTTTTTGTCCACTTCTCCTGTCCTCTACTTTACCTGGTCCTTCCTGTCCTCTCCCTGTTTTTTGACAACATCAACTTACCTAGAATTATGGATGGACAATTTCCCATAGTTTCTCCAGCCAGCCTGGTCACCATGGGCAAACTGAGGCAATGTAGCAATTGCCTTTTGTACACTGACAACCGACTTCTTCTAGTCCACATAAATTCATTATTTGAGATATGCATCTATATCAATAACCTAGAATCCAGACTTTTCTGCTCAACAATCAGTTCATCTGATACTAAGCAGATTGTCAGCATGTACACCTCACCTCCTGCACCTACCAAACCAATAACACATAAACCTACATATGTGTAAGTCCTTACGAAAAAGCTTACCTAAACATCAGAGACCTCGCAAATACAAATACAAGCATGCTTCACATAATACATCCTCTGCAGAGCATAGTACACATAATATATCACACACGAATGTCTCACCAGTAAAGCTCCTAAGGGATAACACAAAAACAAACATCTTAGTAATAGATGACTCAGTTGCGAGAAACCTAGATGTCCCTCTCACCAGGTTGGATAAGTAAAAGGTCACAGTCAGCTGTCTGTCAGGTGCCAGTATCTGCCACATCACTCACACACACAAGTCTCTCAACAACAGGCAATGTTATGACTCTGTCATAGTCCATATTGGTGTAAACGACTTGAGATGTAACTCACTGGACTATATGAAGAGAAGCATGACTGAGCTCTCTGATTATGTGTCTCAGGCAGGTATGTCCCTAGCCTTAAGCATCCTTTTACCTTCTTCAAGGATGATACTGCAATACAAACAAAAATTGATTGACTTCAACAATCGGCTTAGTTTCTGGTGTCATTCAAAGGAGATCCAGTATCTGTTAGCCTGGGAAGACATGGTCGACAGATCTCAATGCTTTGCCAGAGATGGTCTTCATCTGTCACCCCTGGGATTTCGGTTACTGGCTAAGGCTCTTGCCATCCCTATAGTGCCTTTTTTAGGCAATGTCACAAGAACAAAGTTCCCAACATAAATATACTCTCTATAAACAATCTCAAGGTTATGCTGCTAAATGCTAGGAGTCTAAACCAGGAAGTGCACTCACTGGAAGCAGTCCTCAACCTGGAAGATATTGACATTTGTGCACTCACTGAAACCTTGTATAAGGCTGTGGAGAACACCCCAGCTATACCAGGTTACATTTTCTTCCACATGTTCAGATCACAAACTGAAGACATGAGAGCTAAAGGAGGTGGTGTATCAATATTCATTAATAAAAATAAATACACCTCTAGATTGGTTAAACAGCACAATTCACTTGAATTAGTTCAGGTGCAATTGACTGTAGGTAAGACCCCTTGTCAAGTCAGTACTAGCTATAGGACCCCTTCCATGAATTAGGACATTCACTTTGCTTACTTGGATCTACTTGAGTCAATCAAGATATAACCAAACACCCTAATTTTGAGTGAATTTAATTACCCATCCATATACTGGGTAAATTATACATGTTCTAAATCTCTTGCCCAAAGGTTCCTGGACTTCATTAACTCCAATGCCTTGGACCAGCTGGTTGACACACCCACAAGGGGCTCAAACATCCTGGACCTGGAGCTCACCAACATGGGGGACTGCTGCACCACTCCCAGTGTGTGGCCATCCCTGGTGAGATCTTACCACAAATTAGTCTCGCTAGAGGTAACTATAAAACAAGCCCCCCTCCTTACATACCTCTCAACTTCTCAGAGCAAAAAATCTGGACAAAGACATAAATAAAAGTGGGACAAAGGCCCCAAAATAGGGACTATTCTTCAATATTCCTCTTACAAACTTAGAAAGTTGATAGAATAACAGGTTTTGCATTAGCATGCATTTTCCGAAGGGTATGAAGTTTAAAGCTTAAATGTCTATCATTATTTTCTAACTTCAGTCTTTAATGATTTGCCACTAATTTGCCAGAAAAACCACAAATTTATGAAAAATGGACCAAAGATATGAGGCAAAAATCTGAACAATCTACAAAAATCTGTACAGCTGAGAGGTAAGCTCCCTTAGCAACAACTAGACTAAAAAACTTCCAAGGCCAATTACAACCTCATGTGTGACAGCATAAATAGCTTCATAGCCCCTCCCCCACTGATGGAACAGACACTTATGCTGAGTTATACACCAGTGCTTTATATAAGCACCTGTATAATTGTATTGACTCTGCCATACCTGATAAAACCAAAGCAAGATCTTCAAGGAAAAACAAACCTGCCTGTTGGACAACTGCCATTAATAGGCTATGCAATAGGAGAAAGAAATTGCTGTCTAAGAGTAGGAAGGAATTGTCTCAAAACTGGAAACACTCCCTCCTCAACTTAAATAAGACTCTCAGTGTAGTCCTCCAAAGCTAACTACAGATCTAAATTATCTTCCCTAATTAAGGATAACCACAAGGCATTCTTTAGTTACATCTGTAACCTCAAGGGTACGGCCCAGATTTGCGCTGAACTCGTAGTTAATGGTACTACATATATAGAACCTACTGGCTGACAAGTTCAGTGAAGACTTCATTCCCTGTCCCCACCACATATAACCCAAAGCATCCCTAACACCTGTCCCCCACCTAGTGTCTCTGAGGAGCAGGTCTTAAATGCCCCCTCCAAGACCAAAAACACAGCCTCTATGGGACCAGACAACATCCTGGGCTGTGTTTTACATGCATTAAAACAGGAATTAGCATCACTATTGGGCATAATTTTCAATCACTGCCTAAGCACTGGCTTCATCCCAATGGAATGGAAAACAACTACCATCATGCCTTTGCACAAAGGGGGTACAACCATAGACCCTGGGAACTATAGACCGATTAGCCTGACCAGCCTTATCTGCAAGACCATAGAATGAATCATCATGGATCTTATTAAAAAAGATATAGGAAATCTCCAAATGCTCATCCCCATCCTGTTTGGATTTGTCAAGGGGAGATCATGCCTGTTGAACTTGTTGGACTTCTTCAAGACAGTCTCCAAAGCCCAACATGAGGGCAAATCTGTGCATGCAGCCTACCTACACTTAGCCAAGGCCCTTGGCACAATCCTCCACTCAGGCATCATCAATAAACTCACCCAGCTGGGTATCAACCCATATATATATTGTCAGATTGGTTGTAAACTGGCTCACTGATAGAACATATACGTTCAAAATAGGGGACTCCACCTCCTCCAGTAGACCCGTAACCAGTGGTGTTCCACTGGGATCGGCTCTGGGACCCCTACTGTTTGGAATCTGCTTCTCTGAAGTACAGGCTAAAATTAAAGGACTGTGGCTGAAAAAGTTTGCTGGTGACTGCAAACGGGGAGCTATCACTGAACCCCAACATCAGGATGTCAACATCCTGCAAGTAGGTCTTATGCAGACTAATGACTGATGCCAAAATCATGGTCATAAACTTAATGCAAAAAGTTGCATTATCATTGCCATTAGCAAGGGTGATGTTCCTGCAAACTACCAGATCAACAGAAACACCCTAAGCATGCAATCATAACTTCAACCACCATGCCTCTACAGTGGTAAGAAGGACATTTTATATTGCTCATCTCATAAGTAAGGGCATTGTCTCCAGAAAAATAGAGGTTATAACCCCCTGTACTCTTCCCTCATCAAGCCAATAATAGAGTCCAATGCTCCCTTTGGTATGTTCCTTTCCAAATACCTGCAGTAATTGGAGAGACCACAAAGACTCCCTACAAAGGAAATTCAAGGTCTTCAAGATCTGCCTTATGTGGACAGATTGAAATCATTGTCATTTTACTCTGTCATAGAGACTGTTCAGAGACGACCTGTGGCTTGCATACAGAGCAATTTCTGACCCAGCTTTAATGGAAATGCTGCACATTCACAAGTCAAATGGCACACAGGTCACTCTCTCAAAGGACCTTAACCTGGTATGTAATATCAACAGAACTTGCTGGAGAGACAGATTTGTTTCACTGAGGTTGACACACTTTTGGAACAGGCTTCCTATTCATATCAAACAAAGCCACCCGGCCCTATATAAGAGTAATTTGGATGATTGGATGGGTAACTGGAAATTTACCCCAGGGGTTCCACCTGTGACCCTGTTAGACAGGGGCAATAGGTGCTGATTTTATTGTCTGCTTGAACCAAACACCCTTGGGAACATGGGCTGAAGTTGGCTAGGCTTGTAAAGACCCTGTGGCTGTTAGCCTTGTAACCTCCTATGATCCTATGAATTTATTATGGAATACATCACATCTTAAAGTTGCAATACTACAACTTAAACTCATAATATATACAGTCATAAAGGAACTATAGATTTATTATCACGATCTCATATTCCTTCAGAGAACAAAATACAAATGACTGGTTAAATGACCTAAGTCTTCATCAGCAGATAAATAAAACATATTGTCGTGATAGATTCATATCCAAAGGTATCTCTTACCTCAGGAAGAAAAAAAAAACCTTCTACTCATCAAATATTGAAGCACCCTTGTCACCTTCATAGTAAATCTAGATAATGAGGTGGATGGCTTCAGATTGTCCCCAGCCTGTTTTTTGTTGGTCTCCTTCTTGCTGGAGGGACCCTTTGAATATGGTTTATTTACTAGGTTTCTAATGATCTGTTGGTTAATTGTCTAGTACATTTCTACAGACTTGCAAACTTATAAACTTGTGTTAATTCAGAATGCTTGCAGATTAATCTAGATAAAGCAACTTCAATGTTGTATAATTTTCAAAGAGCCATAGCTGATATGCTTCAATAAATGGAAGTAGTTGTAAACATAATTGACTGTATAGTTGTCAGGGGCTCTGTCACAAAATGACATGGTGTCACACTGATTAAGCTATTAGATACATAAAAGTCACATGGTTTAAAACTGAAAAAAAAAAAATACTAGGTCGAAAAAAGTACCTTGTAAGATGACAGTCTGCAATTATTAATAGCACATTCAAAGATAATAAGGAGTTACTAATTTCAAACTTGAGTGCTGGTTTGATTCCCTTCTTTTCCACTTAGAAACCATATGCATGAATTAATAAGCTACAATGTCATGGGACATTGAGGAGATAAATTACTGCTGTTCATAGAATTTGCCTAATCATGAAAAAAAAAAAATCAGACTGCTACTTTGAAACCTCCAATACCAAATGAGTTTTGTGTATTTGAAAGGCAATATAATGTAACCGGAGCAATTCAAGTACATCAGATGTATTGTCATTTTTTTTTTAATCAGGAGAGACTAGTACCAACTAATTCATGACACAGTAAGATACTTGAATAGATGCTTGAAAAATAACAATCTTATCTAGTTGTAGTCTATTTTAGATTTTTTTTTAACCTCGGCTCATGACTCCTATGAGAAAACTCCACAACTCTAAAGATCAATGTTACAACAATGCACATGGTCACCCTGGAAATATCATAGTGCACATCTTTGTACTGTTCAAGTCAGGTTACTAATATTCAGGTACCTCTGGAGGTGCCCTGTAGTATGATCCTACAACCACTGCCAAAATACTTTCAGTATGTGCCATATTGCTTAACAAAATTGTAAGGAAACAGTTACAGCAGGGAGAACCAGGACAAAGACTGCACTTCCTAGCATGATGGGGCAACCAGACATAGGTAAGGAATCAGATGAGCTGGGGATGATCATGGCAGATGAAAGCATGTATGATTTGCTATAGTCTTGGCTAAGATGCAGAGAATAGCACTCTCCCTCACTAGCTCAGTGAAAAGAGAAAAAAAAGCTAAACACATACAAACAGTAACAGTGATGCACACAAAATTGCCAGCCTTTACTTACCCATGTACTGACTGTGTACTGAGCATCAGACAGAGGTTATAACAGAGTAGAAAATGTTATCAGCACCATTAACTGAGGTAAATGATGAAACTGTAATGGAGAGATAAATGATTGTCCTCATATGTAGGTACTGTACTTCACTAAGATCAAATGTTACTCAAGTATACAGGAATGTCAGCAGTAACCTATGAGTGATATATTCATATTCAACATACACAAAAAACAGTAAAGCAATTAAAAGGTATATAATGACTTCTCTCTGCATATGTATATAACTTGCGTGTCAAGCCAAAACAGGGCCATGCCAAACCCAGAGGCTTAGGTCAATTTCACCATCATCCATATAGATACATGATAAAGCATACTCATGCACCTCTAATAACTAGAATATATAGCATAAGTACTTAAGATACAAATGAGAAAATGCTAGATAACAGAGGAAACAAACTATGCATCACCCAAACACATATAACTGGACAGCTCACTATTGAGCATCAGGCATAAAAGTTGCGAAAGTTAAACACCCCAACATGGACCAGGGCAATTTCAGCATAATCTGCACAAGGTGCTGAACAAGCATTAAACCATAATTGATACGAATGCACTGCTACTACTTAGACAAATACTACTGCAATTAGGAGCAAAACAAATAACAACAATGTCAGACTTGAGCAGAATAAAACAAAAATGCAATTCAATCCATACTACATGATGAAATCAGGCATCTCAGTGATGTAAGCATTAGCTATGCCCTCAGTGGATGAAACATTGGTAACCCTAAGTCAAAAAAAATGTGCAATGGAATTGCACAGTAATCTCCACTACTCAGGGAGGTGGGGATACAGAAGGGCAAGCCTGACACAAGAGAAAAGTGTGTGTGTGCATGTGTGCGTGTGCATGTGCGTGTGTATATGCATGTGTGTGTGTGTGTGTGTGTGTGTGTGTGTGTGTGTGTGTGTGTGTGTGTGTGTGTGTGTGTGTGTGTGTGTGTGTGTGTGTGTGTGTGTGTGTGTGTGTGTGTGTGTGTGTGTGAGTGAGTGAGTGTGTGTGTGTGTGTGTGTGTGTGTGTGTGTGTGTGTGTGTGTGTGTGTGTGTGTGGTGGCTTAGGCAGCATAAAGTATACTCTGTGTGGTGGTAAGGTACCAAATAACTTTTCATAAGACTGTTCAGCAGAAAATAGCAATTGCCTTTATTGGACAGTGAAACAGGTATGTGGGAGACTAAAAAAATCAAGGTACTGTCTCCTTGAAATGTATAATATTTGGCATGTTATATTTTCTTTCATTAAAAGCAACAGTATTGCAACAATGATAAGATAGCCACTGTTGCATTAAAAATTAACACTGCAGCATTAATTTTCCTAAATAAAGTCTCCTGATTAATTGTGTCTTACATTCTATGTTATGTACAAATTCTGAATTCCATAATAGAACTTTCTACACAAAAAAATCTTATATGTTTCTAACTGGGTCAGCATTTAATAATATTAGATAGGAAGCAAATAAACAGATACATACTGAAAAACATTCTGGAATCCATCTTGTTATGAAAGCAGAGATGGAATGCAAGCACTCACATTTTCTCTTCTCTGTACTTCTCACCCTTCACAGTAAGTCTGCAGGAAGACAGAAAACAGCATTTGCAATAGCACTATGCCCTGGCACCATGCACAGGTATGAGACATACATAGTAGAGGATTCAGTTCACTGTGGCCACCCTAACCACATGAATTACCTATGCCAGGAGTTGCACTGCTACTTGTATGATCCTAACTAGAAGTTGGGGTGCTAATAGAACATGAACAATGTTTGCTGGATGAGCTTTCATCACAATTATGTCCATGGCCATGACCACGTAGTCTACCACATCTGGGTATGAAAACCTGCAGCTCTGATGGAGCAGTGGAAGTAGAACTACGGTAACAGCAGGATCTTGCACAGCCAGGACCAAGTCAGCTAACATCTGACAATGTAGCGGCTTTTCAATCTCATGGATTCTGACCATCCCATTGCAGAAGATCCATAACAGACACTGCATGAACCATTGTGCCATTCATCCAGTCCATGGACTCACAGACATGGTTCATGCAGTCTTGCATGCCAGAATGCATGACATTCAGTGCTCTAACTATCTCTTCCAAGGTCCTGGTAGAAGTTGCCTATGCCTCCATGATGGTCCTGCACATACACTGAGTGGTACCTACTAAGGCCCCTACATATGCTGGAGGCAAAAAATATGCCTCCTCTGAGCATATCTACCAAAACTCCAACGTGGCACTTCACCCTCATGATGGCAAGTAGGAGAGTTCACCCGGCATCACCAGACTCCCCTCATTAACCACATCCCCCCCAAACTGTCACATCTCAGATATTGTGTGTCATGAATATGCATACACAAATTGACTGTGCCCAAATTCTGCACAGGATATGTGCAAGCCACATTTTCTGTGTCTGGCATCCTCAATGGAAATCCAGACTGTGCCTATTCATCCCCACCATCATGGCCACACGGCACCCATTATCAGGTGGTAGAAGTTCCCTAGTGCCTTTGGCAGCTTCACCTCTGATGATGCCACTAACACAGAAGAAAAGAAGAAAACAACAAGAAATGATAAGAAATATACTGTGTAAACCAGAACAGAGCAACAACAGATGCAAGTGTAAGTAAACATTTCACTATGGACTATTTAAAAATCTATATATAAATGAAAAAAAATAAAATGTTTGCTCATACTATGTGCAGGTGGACATGGAACCTAACATGTCAGATGTGCCTAGAAAACAAAATTACAATTGATAGAGGTATGATAAGCATTAAATAGAAGATAACCACTTAAACACAACTATTATAACTTTACCATATTATATGTATGTATATATATATATATATATATATATATATATATATATATATATATATATATATATATATATTTATATATATGTTTATAAATGGCATACATGGATCATCAGAAGTGGAGAGGACACCCTGTGTCTGTCGTGCATCTCTGCCCCCATATCCATCACTGCACTAGTAACTTCTCTGACCTGTCTGGATCCCTTATAGTTGACAGGAACTCCAGCATCTCAGTGAGTGGTGGTTCAGTAGCAGGTCCACCCCCACTAGCTCTCCATTTCCATACCACAGCCCTGGCCCTGATGCCATGGTAATAATAATGTCACTACGCCTATGTCTTATAGCCTTGTATTCATGGCAATGGCTACCCACAACATTCACATTATTTACCACATGCTACCAGATGTTGTTACCTAAGAGCCTGTTAGCTAATATTTTTGTTAAGATGCATAAGCCATGGACTATTACCTCCTTCTTAGTATCTAAAAATGCAGGTTTATGTGGCATGGCTGGCTTAGCTGCCATATCCCTGTAGTGAAGTAAAAAAAAAATATTATCAGACAATTCAACAGTGGATATGTGCTTACAAACTGATAGACACTGGGCAGAAAACTAATAATTACGTAGGAGTTACCATTGAAAATGTTAATAATAATGATTATGTGCATATGGACATCTAACTAATACTTTTAACATCTCCCATAATACCCCAGCATTAGCGATGGAAACAATTTATTAAATGTCACCTTTGCCTACAATAAGCTTATCAAGTCAAACATGTGTCATCATCCTCAGGAAATATTTCCAGAAAATAATTTTTGTATGTAATACAAGTCAATGTTCATTGTCATAACTACCATTAAACATTTGTTAAAAAGAACATTACAAAGTGGAGACAGAACTATTTTCTGTAATAAAAATACAAGACCTCATACAATAACCCACCCCTTCAAACAACCACAATGGTAATAACACAACTTCATAATGGACTAAAAGTATGTCAGGCATATACAATACCATTACCATTAAACAGCATCAGAAATTTACATAAGCTTCTGAAGTTAAACATGTGTTAATATCCTCTGAGAAATGTTTCCAGAAACCCATGAAAAAGAATTATAGGTGTATTGCAATACAAATGTTACACCCTCAATACTAGTACAGATGAGCAATGTGCAGACTTAATTCATTTTGCTTGGAAAAGCATACTAAAATCATGCAGTAAGCATTCATTTTAAATAACATAACATAGCTTGACAAAAAATTTAAGATTGTTCCCCAAGAAGAATTCAAATGAAGCAAATCTAAACTGAAAAAACAAAACAACAAAAAAAAAAAACAGCAGTATTTGGGATTTGAGGAATCCAAGCAGTCTTCCATAGTATGACAGAAGTTCCTTAGCCCCATGTTTTATTTATTTAACATTTGTTGACTGGGAAAGTCCAACTAGGTTCTACAGATCCTGTTTTCAGTGGAGGCCCGGGGAGAAATGCTCCAGAAGCATGTCTTTAGAATGTGGGAGGAAACTGGAGTACCCAGAGGAATCCCACGTGAACGCAGGGAGAACATACAAACTCGACACAGAAGGCACCCCAGCTGAGAATCGAACCGGAGAACCTCTTGCTGTGAGGCGGCAGCATTAACTGTTGCACCACTGCACCACCCATGTTGCACTTATATCATGTAGATTAACCCCTTTGGACACATGTAATATGTAAATCAGGTTTCAGGTCATTACCATGCCTGAATCACTTAATCTGCTCAAGGTGGTGAGCAGATAAACATGTTGTGAGGGCCTGCACAATGCCAGGCACATGACCTACTACTACAAGAGCAAGTATTCAGAACTGTGAACAGCTAATGCCTTGCAAGCGTGACTCATTAGCAGTAGTGTATGTGCAACTGAGTCTTTCACACATCTGCTAATAAGAAATACATTTACAGACGGTGTGTCAATGAGAATCGGCATACAGCAAGGTTTTTAATTACATTTACTGAGTTAGGAGATAACCTTTCTATCAAATTTAGTAAATTTTGTTAGAAGATAACTGTGTCTCTGAATGAAAAGTGTCTGTAAATCATACTGAGTATATACAACTGAAACTGCAAATATAAAAAAATCAAAAGGCTGAATTCATCAATGCCTACACTGTGTACACCGTTGACAATGTAACAATAACTCTAACCTTCTTCCTCCTGTTTAGTTTTTCTACTGATTTTCTTTCAACCTTAAATACTGAGAGGCATTCATAAAGGTTACCACAATGTGTAGGCTGTGTCTCCACTTAGTCTAATCTTTCTGAGTGAACAGACAGCAAAAAATGTGGTAGGGATGTTTTTGAATACAGATTGTGTACAGCATACACTCAGTATAGGCATTCATGAATCCAGACCAAAATCATTACAAAATCTGATGCAATCATGTTACAAATGCATAAAAAGTGAGCAATGTTCATAAAAGAAAGGGAAGAACATAATCTTGTCTTGCAGACATTTGTTTGTACTGTGACATGCTTGTCTAGTATAACTTGTGAAAATATTGAATTCAGCAAGAACTTTTACTGTGAAAGGACATTTGTCTTTTGAATTGCTCCATCCTTCGCATGGCTGTTAATTAGTGTTTCATTATATTCTACTTGGTTATGAATGCCATCACATGTCTAGTAGTTTAATGGATTTCCAGATGTATTTTCACTGAATGTGGGTTTCAAGAGAAAAGATGTTCATTGTTTCCTGTGATAAGTCTGTTTTTAATTTAAGAGCATTTTGTTTTGATTGGAAAATAACTTGCAGTTTTTTCTGTAAAATTTGAAATAAGTGTTTTAAATGAAATCCAAATTTCTATGATACTTGTAAAAGTAAAGAAGGAAACAGTATTTATACTGACAGGTTTGAACTGTGTTTATGGCATTTTGGGAGAAACAGCTAATTAGTTGGATATTGAGATAGCTGGTGGGGGGTTTGATTCTTTTACATGCATCTGGAGCCATATACTACAACAATATAGCATTATTAGCCATTCAAGTACATCAAACTTGTACTGAGTTATGTCAGATAGGATAGCTATTCTTGATGACAGAGGAGGCTTAATGAAGTCAAAAATAAGATGTAGGTATAATGCAAGCATATAGGCTACCCCAAACGAAAGTAATATTTCTGATTTTTGTATATCTTGTGGGTTGTTGAATAAAAATTGATGCAGCATTTGTATTGTCTTTAATTGCTTTGATTTATTCATTGCTTTAAAGATTGAATTAATTCATTCATTAATAGGCCAGGATTGTGTGATATCATCTAAACATGTTACATTTTTAGTAGTCTAAACATCTTGGATTGTAGTAATACATTTTTGTATTACCTCCTTTATAACCTCCAATGGCAGCAAAGGGGACGACATTTGTCAGATCATATACTCTGCATTTTTGGAATGATAATCAGAAGCATTTGATTTTCAACATTCATTATATAGTCATTGTTCCATATTGCTGTGATGCAGTCCTTTCTACAAAATCAAATTGTAAAAGATTTCAGCATTTAGTTAACACTTGTCACTCAGGAAGATAGTGCAAAGGACTAAAGCACTAGCTTCATGTGGAGGGATTGAATATTTCCTATCTTTATTTACCTAGCGTGCACCATTGAATAAGTCATTTAACTTAAGTAGACAGTGCTTTGGAGCAATTTGGAATTTTGAATAAGCTCCTTAATTGTCTCCAGGACTGCATGATTAGTAACATGAACCTGTTGTAATGTGTGCCAGCCAGACCCTATCACTTAGCTGATCTAGTTTAGGAAATGTTATGGCAGTATCTCCAGTGCACCATTTTTTATGTAGCATAGGCACTTTATTCTTCAAAGACAGCAGGCATGGTATTTTTAGATGAAACACTGAAATGCAAATCTGTTTTTCAGTGGCAGCCTTTGCATTAGTAATGGTTCTTTTTAATGCGGAATTGTAAAGAAGACTTTTATATCAGAAAAGATTGTGCATATTGACTGATATTGTTAGATTGT
>NC_056729.1:1195453-1247953 GCF_019279795.1 Protopterus annectens
TAAGTTGAAGACCATCAAGAAATATGTGCAATGCAACATATATGCAGAATGCATGCCATCAAGGAAGAGACAAAACTGAAATAATATGCTGGTCCTTCTTTCTTTAATCTTTCAAAACTTTTTTTTTTTTGTGAATGATTGTTCTATAAATTCAGGAAATTCTGTGCTCATTTTTGTAGAAAACCCTCTGAAATCCACTGCTTTCATTTTTTCTCATTAGAGGAAAATACTTGGAAGGCTGTGGTGAAAGAAAGGTAAAGGTTCCAAATTGTTTTTTGGTGGAGGGGTTGGGTGGGAGGAAAATGGTTTTCTCGTTATTGTAATGGGAACACTACAGAGCAAAACACATTTAGAGTCAGTGACATACAACTCCATATTCATGCTAAGGAATGTATGTCAACTTGATTGTGGCCTGAAAATTTGAAAATCATGAATTCACTGATTTCAGGATTGAATGAACTTGCACCATAGAAGGGGGGCAATGGAGTTACTAGAGAAAGATTATAGAGCTGTTTTATGAAAGGTGTCCTGTTATGATAAGTACTAGGGAAGGTTAATCAAATTCTTCCACTATACTGTTGGGAGAAAATCAGAAGGTGATACTCCATGAGGCAAGCTGAGGTAAAGAAGTAGACAACCAGGATCTTGGGCAAACTAATTATCTTTTGATTTATTACATTTCATATACACCCTCTGGGTATTGTTATTTTGCAGGAAAAGTTTATTATCAGGTTTGTTCCATGACAATTAACTATATGAACACAGAGTTCATTCCATACATTGCTTAAGCCTAATCATAAAACTGTATTTCTTTACTACATAATTATACTGCCATTTTGCATTTTTATGCAAGTGTCTGAATACTGAATACCAAAGTACTTATATTATAAAAATATTATCTCTATACTGTTTTGAAAAGAAAATAGTGAATAAATATTTATTTTCAGGAACTCGGTGACACTGCCAAGAAGATAGTTCAGATTTATATTTACCCAACCCCCTACACCAAACGTTCATTTTGTTCATTGCTATGCAGTATCCTTGAGCATATATTTGTTTGCAGTTATTTAATTTATCTCAGAAATGAGTATGACAACTAGAGTCTTATAATTTTTATTTCTTTTTTTTATTTGTAACATTTGTTGACTGGGAAAGTCAGACTAGATTCCACAGAGCCTGTTTTCAGTGGAGGCCTGGGGAGAGATGCTCCAGATGCATGTCTTTAGAATTTGGGAGGAAACCAGAGTTACCAAGAGGAAACCCACGCAAATGCAGGGGGAATATGCAAACTCTGCACAAAAGGCACCTCAGCCGAGAATCGAATTAGAGAACCTCTTGCTGTGAGGTGACAACATTAACCGCTGCACCACTGCGCTGCCCATTGCTAATACCTTCGGCATATCTGCTCATTATACATGAATGTTTACACATCCCACTAGTTTTACCACATTCAAATTAAGTATTAAAACAATTGTTCTGAAGGCAATAGTTTTTTAGTGTAGTGCTCAGAGAAAATATGTCTTACTTAATAGGAACGTATGTCATTATGTGTACTTTATCACCATCTGTATAAGATATTGCTTTACATCCACATTTACCATTATTTATAGCATTTCATCATCCAGAACTTAGAATGAACTATAGACAGTGAGTCCTAATTTTAAATTAAATTAAATTGCTAAGAAAATGACAATAAGCCTCTGTCCAGCAGAATAAATATCTTTTTTTCAGGACCATATAAAATGTTTACCCAATCTTTCCACCCTCCAGTGTGTGCCTGGACAATACTTTAGGAGAAACAGATGTGCTATTTCATCAGGAGTTCATACTCCTATAAATTGTTGCGACCAATATTTGATTGAATATTCCATAATGGATTGATTATAAATTTCCAGTATGCATCTTCTGGTTGGAATTCATGAGATATAATATATTTTCTGAAAATCCTTTTGTTTTTAGCCCACTTGGTGAGAAAAGGTATTAGACGATATTTTGTACTGCCCAAAATTGAATTAATTATTTTTTTTACTTGGATGACACCATTCTTTAGTATAAAGGGATTCATTGAAGCAATTAGTCCAAGCACCTATCAGCCCACACCATGCAGCAGGCTGGACTCATTCAAGTATTCATTTTGAACAGACTAAGAGTCTGGCCTTTCTGTCAGAAACTAAGGTGAAGACCTTGATGTGGACTGGAGAGAAAGCACAAGAGTTCAAAGAAATGCACAGGGCTCTAGCATCTCACAAAGTAGAGGAAACAGATGAAGATGAAGAAGAAGAATGTCAGGGCCTTAAAACAGCATATGTGTGAGGACTATAGAACAGGTATCCAGCTAAGTCAGGTATATAAATATGGTGCGTAAGGAAAACCAATGGTGGAATGCAGAAGTCCAGTAAGTTATCTAAAGAAAGAAAAGTCAGGAAAAAGTGGGAGATAGACCAAGCTGAGAAGGGATATTGGTTGTTTAACAAAGAGGCTACATGGGCAGTTTCAACAGCAAACAAAAAAGCATCTGATGCACTGTACCAGCTACTGGAAAGTAGTTTGGCAGATGGCAGAAAGAAACTTTAACAGGTTGCATGACAATGATAGAAAGATAAAAAAAATAGTCATCATACACCTTTCATAAGGGATCCACCAAATGCCAGCTCACCAATCCAGAAGACAGCAGAAGCAGTTGAAAAGAATACTTCTTGTAACTTCTAAATGGAGAAGACCCCACAGAGACTGTACTTCCCCAGACATATATTACAATGAAAGAAGAACAGAAGATGATCCTAGAATAAGTAAGAAGAGCACTAAGGAAAATTAAGCTAGGGAAAACAAAAGGCTCAAATGAGATTATAGCAGATGTGATGAAGATGTTGGTGAGTTAGGGGAGAATGGCTCCAAAGGATACTCATAGCAGTATGGAAAAAAAGATGCATACCAGATGACTGGAGAATATGCATTTTAGTACTATTGTACAAGAACAAAGAAGGCTTTCACAACTGTGGGCAATATAGCGGTACCAAACTCCTGTCAATCTGCATGAAAGTTCTACAGAGGCAATTTGATAAAGGAATATACAGAGCACTTGAACCGTAAGATGGGAGATGAGTAATTTTGATTTAGATCAGAGTACAGTACAACTGACTCCATGTTTGCGGTGAGACAAATAAATGAGAATAAACCAGATATGAGTAAGGTTCAGCTGAGCATTCCTAGACTTGGAGAAAGCAAATTACAATGTCCCAAGAATGCTGTCTTGGGTGATTCTCTAATAGACTGAAGACCCAAAAATATTGATAGCATTATCTCAAGAGATGTGCAAGGGCCAGATGAGACATGTATGACCTGTGTTTGGACCCACAGAAGGATTATCAGTGGGAGAGGGCATGCATACGGGTTCAGCTTTGAGCCCACTGCTATTCATACTGATGATGGATTACATTAGCAAAGACACTGGAGGGGAAAGATCAACAAAGTAGCTGTATGCATACAATTTGGCATCACGGGCAGACACTGAACAAGAACTTCAACAGATGAGAAGGGAATGGAAAGCAAAGCTGAAGACACATTGGATGAAACTATGTACTAATAAGACAACTGTAATGACAGCAAATGAGGGAATTAGAAGATGTTGAAAACTGTGATAGAAGGGAAAATAATGGAATGGGTAAACTCATTCAAGTATCCAGGAGGGGTGGTTGAGAAGAAAGGAAGCCTGAATGGGGATGTTAAAGTTAGAATCAAAGTACATGCAGCTAACTCTCACAGGCTGTCAGGAGTAGTGTATGGTGGAAGAATGTCAAAGAAGATTAAAAGTAAGGTGTACAAAATTGTGGTGCAACTGATACTACAGTATGGTACAAAAACCTGGGCAATGAAAGCAGAGCAGTTGAGGAAGCTAGAGGTGATGGAGATTAAGTGCCTGATATGGGTGGAAAGATGCACACTTTGAGGCAGACAAAGAAATGATAGCATCAGAACAGAAGCCCAAGAAGCTCCAATTGAAGAAACGATCAAAGAGAACAAATTATGGTAGTTTGGGAACAAGTGCAGGAAAGCAGAAGACAATCTGGTTAAGCAGATTTAAAGCATACAGGAAAAAGGCAAGAGGAAACAAGTGCATTTGGCAAATTGATGAATGGATTGTGTGAAATTAGACCTGTGACAGTCAGGCATCACTGTCATCAAATGTAGAACAGTGGCATTAAATCAAGAGAGATGGACACTGCTGGTGTAACACCCTGACCCCATGTAGAAAACTGGATAAAAGGGATTGATGATGATAATAATTGTGCAGTATACCTGAAAAAGTATCCATCAGAAGCACCTTGTTTCTAAGTAACTGTTATCTAAAAAATATTTTTATTAACACATTTTCTATTGCTTAATGGCAACAATTTTAGAAAATTCACATTCCTAGTTTACACACCCCTTGAAATACCCCGCTCGTTCCTCAGTAGTATACTTCGATATACATACTGTAAGACAGTAATCAAAATAACTCTGATATACCTAGCATATTTTCAGAAGAATTTGCATTAGGACTGTAACACAGTTACTATGTGTATATGAAATATTAATACATTAAACTTAAATTTGCTATAAGCTACCAAGAAACAATAGAAGACACTTAAAAGCTAGGCCAGGAGTTCAACAATTTCCAATATATCCCTTAGTATTTGATATAACATCTATGATACTGCTACAAGCTAGAAATAAATAACAGAAGAACCATACAAGATAAGCTGTGATTTCAAAAGTTGCCAACATATTTGCTAAAACATGCATGATACTGTATATCTGTTTCTGTCTCTAATTGCTGGTGACCTAAGTGCATTAAGATTAGCAGTAGAGAGAAATTATTTAGCCCATATCATTAATTTACTTTTAAACTGTGTCTATACACTTTATTCAACAAGGCAGGCAATCACATTGTGCACAGAAGTTATTTTATCCTGTATTAAATGACCCAGTTTGTGTTTAGGGAGTGATCTCTCCCAAACAGCTTTCTTTGTAGACATCTTTTAATATTATTTAAATTATAATTTGGAAAGAGCAATTGATAGAAAAAAATTCAATTGTGTTAAAAACAACATTTTTATGGAATACATCTCCTCCCTTCTGAAACAAAAAATATTTCCACTGGTCCGCTTTTAAGGAGGAATAATACTCTATGAGTAAAAAACACAAAGACACTGAGACACAGACATGACCCTGATATTTGACCAATATAGGTTTTACAATTACTCAAGCCTTTTAGGCTAGCTGAAGACCTTTAACAGGATTTATTAATTTACTAGTGTTAAATAAAATACTTAAATATACATTTATGTCTAGAAAGGGAAAAACATCATTTTTTTTTTCTTTCTGACTAAAAATGACAGTTGAAAATGGCAATGTGGATAAAAGAAGTGCAGGACTGAGAAAGCTATACTTCTCCGACACATACATTGTGCATGTGGTGTGAAACTGAATGTGTGTGTGTGTGTGTGTGTGTGTGTGTGTGTGTGTGTGTGTGTGTGTGTGTGTGTGTGTGTGTGTGTGAGAGAGACAGACAAAGACAGAGACTGAAACTTTAGAAAATCAGTTCATGGCCTAATGAAAACTGAAAGTTCTACATATTGCATTAAGTAGGTCTTTATTTAACAGAGAAGACAACAGCTCAAGAGACTGACAATTAATGGAAAAAAAAAAATCCCAGTACAAGAGACATGCAATGAGTCTAGTCAAATCTAGAGAAGCAAAGCAAGACTTTATTAGTCTGTCAGAAATGTGAATAGTTGATTCTGAGCTAGATGACAGAGTGCTAAAAGCTTATGTGAAGAGATCCTCAGACAAAATTATCTTTCACAGGCTATACAATATCCAACTTGTTCCAAGAGGGTAAAGAGTCTTTTGACTTCAGTAACTTCTGTAAATTACTTTTTTTGTTCAGCCTCTTTTTTGGATATCTACAGTTGGATATTAAAGATTCATGTCATTAAAAAATAAATAAAAGTATCTCCCAAGTTTGCAGAATGAGTCACTCCAAGGTACAATCTCAAGTCATCGTTATGAAAAAAAGAAGTACAGACCATTGTTTATAGCATGCTGGGAATTTCCTTGAAAATGGATAAATTGAAGAAAAAAAACAAACAATATTAACCAAAATTACAGTGAACAGATACATCTGTTTAAAGACATGATTAAATAAAATTCGAAAATATCAGATATTGAGTCTTTAAATGATATTGATGAAAGATTAAGTAAAAGTGAAACTCATATTCAATTTCTGTTAAAACAAAACACATCCCTACATGAAAACTAGATGGTCTAGAGAACAGGGAAAGGAGCACTGATGTAAGAATATACGGCATTCCTGAAAAAGGAGGATGGTGATATGGTTAACTTCCTTTCTTCATGGCTTCCAAAATTTTTAAACCTTAAACCTATTTGAGACTTTCTATTATGGTATTGAGAGAGCACACATATAATGTTCCTCCTCAAACACAGGAATATAGCTATGGTTCTAAAGTTATTGACAGAAGGAAACAGCAAAACCCCTTTATTATGGAACTGTAAAAAAAAAAAAAACTTTAAAATCCATCTTCTTTTTCCTGTTAGAATTAAAGTGTTTTTGCAAGTTGGATGTGAACTCTTCAGTTCTCTAGATGATTTTGCAACTTTCATTCAGTCAAACAAATATATACAATTAGTTGAACCTATGGACTTTTCTGGTCTGGGTGTGAAGAGATATGCTGATGAATCCCATTGCATATAGGATTAAATAAGAAATTGAAAGACTAATTACTTTGTCATCTTGAATTACCTTTACTATTTTTTTCTGAGTTAGCCGCTTTCTTAGATTAGTATTCCATATCATTTACTTCTAGTAGTTTAGTTAGTGCAGTCTGTAATACCTCCTTAACTAACAGTGTTGCCTGCCTATTGAACAATATTGGCATTTTTATTCAGATGAAGCACTGTATTTATTATCAGTTTATTTAAGTTACTTTCTCTTGATATGTTCATTCACAGTTTCAGTTATTTGATATATAAACATTTTTTTTCTGACTGCTTTTTTTGCACTAAAACAGCTTGGTATTCTGTAGTATCTTGTGCCTCATCTGCCGTAATTGTCTGTTAAAAATTATTTAATGTCATGGATAGCTTTCTGGTGTTTAAGAACAGAATAATACTAGCTTGAGCTACATTTTGAATAATTTAGTTATTTTTTTCAGCTATACCTCAAGTCTTCTAATATTTTTGATGTTTCTTCATTATAGTACTATAGACCTTTGATCTTATGAATACTACATTAAAATGGCAACCACCTATGACATGTTATCTCAGTTTTTGATTAAACAAAGGATTTATCTGTATTTGGTTTTGACTTTCTAATTCAGAGTATTCTTCTGCCTATCATATGCTTTGGTGTCATTATTTTAGTTTAGATTTGATTAGGCTGTTGTTTCCTGAGCTTTTCTTTAATACTTGTGATAATTCATTTAAATATGTGCTATTAAGTCATTTTTTTGTTATTATGATAATTAAATGTGTTATTATGATCATTAAATGTAGTACCAGAACTGCACATTTCTATAATATTAAAGCAGTTTTGTTTTGTCACAAGGTGATGAAGTTTTTTAGAAGGTGCTGTGTAAGAACTGATTTTATTTCTGATTGCTAAATGTATTTTACTTCATAGGTTCATAGATGATTACTAGGCTAATGGCACAAAACCTTTAACAAGCCTAGTCAATAATGTCCAGGATATGACAATATTATATCTTAATTTCCCAGATATGGATGGGGTAGTATCAGGGTAGTAAGTCTTTGATGCTGGAGGCCTGAGACATTTTACAGACTGCTGCTGTCCATAACGGGCATGGACAATACTCCAGGAGTGAATTTATGGTTCCCCATCCATTTATCAAAATTCTTTTTGAAGATAGTGAGAGACAGAGTTTGTTTTATGAAGATGGGAAGTTTATTACATAAACAAGATAGCCTTAGGTATGCAAATCTTTCTCTCTAGGAAGATCTGTTAGATTCAGAAATAAGGTTCAGATCCATGGAACTCATAACCCTCATATGAATTTTCTTGCAAATATGTAACATTTTCATCAGGGCTGGATCAGGGAATGCCTTGTGGGTCAGACGTAAGTCACCTCTCAATAAATAGTATGTGACAGAGTTAAGGGATTTGGCATTTAGTTATTCTGTATGAGACATGTGTCTTACTCTTTGCACCATTTTTTCTTATATGCGTGTTGTATATTGATAAAACCAGTGGGTATTTAGCACTCACTTTGGTAATAATTAACATGTACAGTGCTCTTACTCACTTATATGAAATATTTCTAAATGTGTTGATAGCTTCTAAAAGTTGTTAAGTTTGTGAAAATGAATACTGTTATGAAAGCAGCAAAATGATAATACTGTCAGGGTTATGATATCTTATGGACAGCTGTAAAAAAGGATAGATAAACTTATTCTGTTAATTTAAATGTTGTTTATACTTTATGAATAAATTATTACATATTTAGGCTATCTTATGTGTTTAGGCAACGAACAATTAAATTATCAGGCAAATATTAGCTGGGTATAACATTTTTGACTTCAGTAACTTAATTTAACTTCTATAAACTTTAATAATACAAGTCTAACTGCTAAGTTAATTGAATTCAATTTTCTCTCCTTAACTCTATGCATTATGTTAATTTAGTTATTTATAGACATAATTTTGTGATAGAGAAAATTAATTGTAATTATAGCTGATTGATATTTGTTCTTAATAATGTAATAAGATTGGATATTATAAATGTAATTTGTCTTTCATTGGTAAGTGACTCATGAGCTTATATCCAACTTTGATTATATTATAACTAGTTGAAATAGAGGAACATGATCATTAGTCAGGTTGTAACTCACCACTTTTTGTTAATTCTCTATACACATTTTATGTATTAAAATATTCTTGGTCCCTTTAATGTAGACAGGAAAAGTGATGGGGATATTATAAAACTTTACTTGCAGAATTTAAGCGACAAGACTCTTCTTATAATTGTAAAAACTAACTAGAATACTTGAAGTATAACCTGTTTATTTCATATTAGGTTACCAGTTCAGACTATGATAGTATGGGAATGTATTCATTCTAAATAGTATTAAGCAATTTTGTATATCCTTCATCCAACTTTAGATCAATGCATTTTATAACTGAGGTTTGTTAGTTGGGTTATTCATTTTTTTCATATCTGTTTTATTAGTTCAGTTTTCTCCAATTCTTGAACTTAATACAATATAAAAATGATACATGCATGTATATACATATATAGTTGTTTGTCATTTTCTTCTATGGAGTGCGATCTTGGAGTTGATAAATTTAAGTAGCATGAGGTAGGAGGTGCAGCCTCCCACATGGGGGGTGCAGGAGGACTTGTCCCCTGCTTATAGTTGGAGAAGAGTAATATGTTTGTTATGTAGTTATGTTGGAATATTGTAAATGTTGGTGTACTCTGTTTTTTTGATATTATGAACTTCAGTATTTTGAGTTTTCAGTATTTTGAACTTTCAAGATTTTGGACTCAGTAATTTGAATTTTGAGATTATGAGCTTTCAAGATTTAGAAGTGGATTCACATATATAGCCCTCATCTACATAGGCATAACTGGTGTCCACCACCACCTAGATTTGTATGTATGGAACACCCAGGTGACATGTAGCAAGGGTAGCAGACCTTCTCACAGAGTATGCATGCATGAGTACGCTGACTGCCCCCATTGTCCATGACACACTGTTCTATACATATGCGCCTAGGTAACCACACACATATACAGCCGTACCTTGCCGATGTCATATTTCTGCTATGCTGCCATGTCATGTTGTGCCACTGTATTGTTGCCAAATCTCCATATCTTAGCCACTCAAACCCCTAGAACAGAAACATACACAGATCTGTGAGACACCTGTCATTCTGTAACACTACTGACAGTCTAACATCACGCAACAAAGATACTCAAAGTTTGATGTGTAGTCATGACACATGCTGGCATACGGCACCTATCATGGCCTACAACACCTGCCATGGCATAACAATACCACATTACACAACTACATGTAAAGTAATATAGTCACACCATGCAACAGACACATATTTGCATGTCCTTGCATAGATGGCATGGATGGCAGGGATGTGGCACAGGTATCATCACATGCTCAGGGTGTGGTGTGGGGGTGCCAGAGGTCTAGGCCTTGCCAAACAGTTGACAGCATGTGTGTGAATCAGGAAGGTGTGCTGGTTAGATGGGCCATGGAGAGGTGCCATGTGTGCCTGTTGGTGACCTGCATGTGATAGTGATATTTCAGTGTGTGCTGTACACAGTCAAGAACAGTGTTAGACATACACATGTGTATGTTGGACAACTGTGGGCCATAAATGGCACAGTGGACAGTTCACCATCTCTGGCCACAAACATGGGTACTGGCTCTGGCAGGGGTGCACTGGCACCACCATGCCCAAGGTCAAATGCGGTGCTAGTAACTGACTGTAAATGCTGTCTGCTGGGCCTGTGTCCTCCATGAGACCTCCCATGACCACTTGCCTATGGCCTGCCACATTATTGTGTAGACAGCACACTTTCTTCTGTAGTGCTGGAGGTACTGTCACTACAAGAGCATAAGTGTGGATAGCCACATGTAGTCTCAGCAGATGGTGTTGCTGACCTACGTGCATGTGTCCGATGCTCTACTGCAACCAGATGTTCCAGCACAGACAACGTGCAGTGAAAGACTTACACTGTCTCATCCCACTGCCTGTCCACTACATCAGTGAAATGATCCATGGCATCACCGATGTGGTGGAAGCAGTCACAGATGCCAGACTGTGCTGCATCCATATTCCTGAGCATCTGTCTGGTGTTGTGACTGGAACATGCCTGTGCCTCCAAGATGGACCAAAATATGCAGCAGGTAATCTGTAATGTGACACCTGTGACAGGTGGTAGATGGGCAGTGGTAATCCCTCGAGCATCCCTGTCAATCTGCCTGTGTGGGAACTCACCAGCTCTCTGGCTGTGGCCAGTGTCTACACCCACTAATGCCATAGTTGCTATACTGTCCTGTTCAATGTCACCACCCTCTGACTATCTGATATCTGTGTCCTCAAGGGACTGGGTATTTGTGTGCATACTGACTGTGTGCAGGGACAAGGGGAGAGGAAGTGGGATGTCAACCCCTGGGACAGATTCAGCCCTGAACAACCCCACCTGTGCCTCACTATGGTCAACATCATCATCAGAGTCCGGTGAGACAATGCCATCAGGTTGTGAGGGGGACAGACTACAACTCCCACATTCACCTGTGAGGAGGAAGACAAAATTAGTACATTACTATCTGCACTATTATGTATGGTAATCCACACAGGCACATACAGATGAGGAGCCACAACTGCATTACACATCCCTCATCTTATTTCTGATCCCATGCACAACACACAAACACAGAAAAACATACAGTACACAGACAAGACAGGGTCTTTATAACATGCACTGTAGCTACATCTGGTTAAATTTGCCAGTACAATACAACTGTGAGTTAAGTAATATGACAGTGTATCTGATAGACCTACACCTAAAACCCAGTGCACCTTTCTTGAGCATAATATGCCAATTGCAGTTTCACTGCCTCAGGTATGTACCGTTTCCCTGTTGTGTGTGAACAGGCATCTTGGAGTGATTGCCTCCTACATAGCAGGCTGCATAGTCCTTCTTAACAATACTTGCAAATGTGTTAATGTTCCAGCAAATACGCAGCTGTGATTACCCATTCTACGCACTTTAGTTAACTGGTCCGAAAAGGCACATGCAACTATTCCACTCTGGCTAAGCATAACAGTTGTGCCTAGGGCAACATGGCAACCCTTAACATTCTCAGGGTATATATGATCTGTAAAACAACAGTATCGCAATTACTAAGTGCAAGACCTTTGACTGTGGCCACACTTGATGTACCTATGAAAATGTGAGGGAGTGATACTGTCAGCACTACCAAATGTTGCATTGTTACAAGGTAATATGTGCATATATCCACATCTACAGTCTGAGTATGTGTGCACAACTGTCCATTAAAATCAAACCCCCACCCCCAATGCAGATAGACCTGGCACCTGTGTACTGGTAAGCCACAATGACTGATACAGTATTACACTGATGAACATAGTAAACTTACCTGGATGTCCCTCTGATATGGACCACGTGTGGCACTCACCTCCAGGATGTATGGGGTGATGGATGCCTTGGAGACGATGGTTGATCCCAGGTTCACCAAGAATTCTTCCATGGCTGAGAGTGGTTGTTCTATTGCAGACCCTCCACTGATGGCAGCATGGTCACTGGCCACAGCAGCTGCCCTTTGCCATGCACCATTGCCCATATCAGTGGCCTAGTGTCAGACCTGTTTATAGGTCCTGTCCTGTTAGCCAATTTGGTTCACCATCATGATGAGGTCAGCCTGCAGTGCTGCACGCTGGTCACAATGTTGGCGACTCCTGGACAGCAGAATGTGATGATGCAGGTTGAGACCATTCAGGATAACATTATTTTCTGTGGCTGTAAATAGTGGATGGCTCCTGCCATACATCATTCCTGAAAGACAATAAGGGGGAACACATCGCAGGACCAGATACGTGAACATCCACTATGTACAGACCATGCACAACCAAAATGGGCTGCACTATCTTCCGCTCCCTCACATGTTATACCCCACAGTCTATCAACACACTACATATGTGGCTATCAGCAAGATAGTCACAATACCGATTATGTCACTGTGTGCCATGACAGACTCTGCTGTATGTCTCTACATCCATCACTGCGGTCTACTGTGGTGTGTCCCCTATGGGCAGTGTCCCACTACTATGTCATACAGCCACTGTTAGACAAAAAGCCATGTGCTATTACAACAACTCTAGGGGGACAGTCCAGCAATACCAGTGTGCTACAATGACAGACAGAAATGCAAACCTGCTATAGTTTATCTTCCCTGTAGGCATCATACCTCTCCACTACACAGATGTTTCCAGAATGTGAACGTGTACCTCATAGATGTGGTCCTTTTGCCACACACATGTGGATGCCTGGCAAGTGCTTGGCCAATCATTGATGGCTGTTGTCACAATATAGAGAATCTGGCTGTGACACACAAGAACCTTCAGAAAACACTTATGCTACAGTAATATCTGTTAGTCTATTTACAGTCTTACCTTGTATGGTCAGTATGCATACTCTATCACTGAGTTTGTGCCTGTGCTCCACCACTAATTATGGCTATGACCTGAATTCCTGCTCTAAGGGATTGACAGGTATGTTAGCCACAGCTCTCAAGCAATGAGGTACAAATGTCAGCAAAACAGTGACCTAGCCAGAGTACATCAGGGACACATTTACAATGACAGAACTCTTTGTGTGTGACATTGACAGACTCAGAGGAGGTGAATTACAGTACATTGTTTGATATTACAGCTGTGTACACCTTTACTAAGTGTCAATATGTCTAACTCATAATCTAATAGCTTTTCTACAACAGCTGACAATTGTGGGAGGGAGTAACAGGGGCAAATCTGAGATTTGATTCAAAGCAGGGACAGCTGAGAGGCATGCCTGTAGCTGGTGGACAGCAGAGTATCACCAACATGTCAATACTGTAGATGTACTACTGGTCTACTTTTGTAATCCCTATTCCCCATACCTCCATGCTCCCATCTGCATCCCATTATACGGGGACATGTATTACATACCTGGTACAGTGAAGTAATCCTATTTTGACTAGAACCTCTGCAAACATCTTGCAAAACCATTGTCCATCTGAGTAAAGCAACATACAGACCCGGTCCCCATAAGCAGTCAATTCCTTTTGCAGATAATGCTCATTAACAGGTAATTACCTGTACACCAATCTGTGGCTCAGACTTGCTAATTGCATCCAAAATACCTGGGTTGCACTTTCATTAGCCAATGACATGGCACCACAGTGCAATATTTATGGGATTCATGTAGTCCTTGGCCCCTTTCTTAGTCTTTGAGTTGGACATTAGTAAGGTGTGGAGACTACAGCATCACAGAGGGTAGGTACAAATACTGTCCACTGTTGAGATTTATGAGGTATGTCCACAGTTTTGCAAGATATGTTTAGCCATTGTCCCATGACATTGTGATTATCTGGAATTTCAGGGGTAACCATTGTGGGTCATAGGCAGTAAGGAGAGAGAGACATGAGTGTCAGACGTTATACCCATCAGAATATGCATGCTGATGCAGTACCTGCTATTCTATCAGCTCACTATCTTTGTAAGGGCAAACTGTGAAACATATCCCTGTTGCTGGACCTTTGCCCTACCCTCACCCTTTATGTATGGTTTTGTCTGAATCCCTTGTTCTAGGGAGTTGTGAGGTATGGTAGGTCTGTAGAAGCTAATTTAACATACAGCTGTGTATGTTCTAGGCTGCAGCTGCTGCTGCAGCCTAGGACACATAGGGCAGAATGTGAATGCTTTGGAGGACAACACGTTGTATGTGTAACTGAGGCAGCAGTGTCAGCTCTGTTATTACAGCAGAGACAGGGTAAGGGTACCCTCTACAGTTAACTCGAGACATGTGCATAAGGTACATCTGTTATGTAACAGTGCGAATCACAGAGTAGTAGGTGACATATAGTTAGGCTATACAAATATGTGCATTGTGTCACTACCTATAGGCCTTTGACTTACAAACATGGATAGCAATTAATTCATTAGCAGCAATTTGTGTGGGTTAAAATTCCATGACTCAGTCATTACTTGCTGTGATCACAACCATGTAATTGAAGTGCAATACATTGGATTCAAACCCAGGACTGTGGTGGCAATATGTACAGCGTGCAAGGTATTTAACAGACTGAGCCCCTGAGTCAGTGCTGCAGCACATGTATTTGTTAGATATATGTGCATACATACATACAGTCTGTGACACGTATTGTTTGCATCCATCATTGAGTGTTTTAAATCAGATATACCTGTTGCTCAAGCTATTGCAGAGAGACTGACTTACTGCCTGCTGTGATATTTAGAAAAGATAAAAGTTTATTATATATTATTGTCTGCGCTTTTGATTTAATATCTCTGTAATCTGTACAACTGTTTCTACTCTCCTTTTCATTGTGTGATAGAGCTGAATATCTGTTACTGTTGACCTCAGTTTGTAGTGAAATCCTTTGTCTAGAGTCCTACCTGTTTTCTTAGTGAGAAAAAGTGAACAGAACAGGTTTAATCTAGCCAGGGCATCCTGCAACTCTTATTCTTTGAATAATTGGTCTGGTTTATGTTTCTGTGCCTTAAATAGCCATTGTTTTAAATCAGATATACCTGTTGCTCAAGCTGTTACAGAGAGACCAACTTACTGCCTGATGTGATATTTAAAAAAGATAACAGTTTATTCTCAATTATCGTCTGCACTTTTGAATTAATATCTCTGTAATCTGTACAACGGTTTTTTTCTCACCCTCCCACCCAATTCTTGTGGTGGTCTTATATATTGGTGGCTTTGAGTTGCCCACCTCTGGATAATGGACACTCCCCCCTGTCACATTACATCAGCTCATTCTACTGTTAATAGTGAGAACTTAGCATAGGCCCACCCCTTTAGCTTCTGCATATTGAATTATCTCATTATCTTCTGTCTCTTCACTTTCTACTAAAAAAAAAAAAAAAAAAACAATGTTTCCTGCCTTTCCTGGAACTAGTGTAGTCCAGATACAGATTTGCTGTATCCAGGACTTTTTGTAAGCTTCTGAACAGTGCTCTTCAATTTTCCCTTAGATCTGATAGTTCTCTACTCTCCTGCACTTTTACTAGCTTATTAGTCTAGCACTTTACCAGACTTCTTCTTGCAATTATTGTAGCACACAACAATGCTACCAGCACTAAATGTTCTACAAGGAAAGAGCTCCAGTACTTGTTATTAATGCCCAGCCCTCTAGGCATGTCTAAAGATCAGTTCCATGTGCTTTTTCCTATTAACCTAGTGAGCTTGGGCATCCTGAGGCATTGTCGCAACTGCCTCATGTACACTGACAACCCTCTCCTCTTACCTCCCAACAATCAGATTTGCGAGAGATGCACTTATATATCCAAATTGGAAGCCATGAACTCTGCAGCCAAAACAGGAATAGCTGGTCAAGAGAAGAAGGTCAACACTTGCACCATACCACATGGAACACATAGCCCTCCAGAACACACACCAGCACTGCCTTCACATAAAAACACAAACCACATACCCACCATCGCAGAGGCTCTCAATAAAAATCTACACAAAAAGCAGAGACTTCCAAGGCAGAAATGCACTCGGCCACCACAACACAACACTACTCATGAGACACATAACTCTCATAAACAGTGTGCCACTCAACCAAAGCTCCTAAGGCAAAACCGCATGCCCAACACACTAGTCATAGGTGACTCAATAGTGAGGCACACTGATGTCCCACTCACTAGGTTGAATAAGGAGATAGTAACAGTCAGTTGCCTGTCAGGTGCCAGGATCTGCCACATAACGCATGCGCTCAGGTACCTCAAAAACAGGTACAAATATGACTCTGTCATTGTACATTAGGGTGTGAATGACCTGAGACATACCTTCCTGGACTACATGAAAAGAGATGTGGAGGAGCTCTCGTAATATGTAGGCCAGACGGGTATGACCCTAGACCTGAGCAGCGTCCTACCATCACCCGGAATGATACCACAGTACAAGCAGATAATGATTGATTTCAACAATTGATTAAGTTTCTCGTGTCATTCTAAGGGGATCCAGTATCTGTCTACCTGGGATGACATGATTGACAGACCTAGATGCTTTGCCAGAGATGGCCTGCATCTGTCACCCCTGGGCATCCAGATACTGGCCAAGGCTCTTGCCACCCCTACAGTGCCTTTTTTAGGCAGTATTCCAAAGACCTAATTACCACCGTAACAGCTACAAACAAATGCAATTTGAGGGTTATGCTGTTCAATGCTAGAAGTCTAAATCTTGAAATTCACTCACTTGAAGCTCTCCTTAAAATGGAAAACATTGACATTTGTGCTGTAACAGAGACCTGGTTCAATGCAGCAGATAGCACCCCTGCACTACCAGGCTATAACTCATTCCATACCTTCTGGCCCCAGAACTTAGACTGAAGCTCCAAAGGTGGTGATGTTTCCATATTCATAAAGGATGCGCACACCTCCAGACTGATAACCCAACATGATGTATCAGAAATACTTCAGGTGCAGCTAACATTGGGTAAGACAGTGATTCACGTTGTAGCCTGCTATAGGTCCACAACCATGACCCAAGACTCACACTCCACATTCCTAAGCACCCTGGAGAATATTAGGGTCCAGGCTAACACTATCAAATTAGGGGGACTTCAACTACCCCTCCATTAACTGGGAAAACTACTCATGTACCAATACACTTGCTCAATTTTTCATGGAATTTATTAATTCCAGTGCCCTGGACCAGCTAATTCTTACCCCCATTAGAAGTAGCAACATCTTTTACCTGATCATTACTAACATGTGTGACCATTGCTCTGTATCAATAGTCAACTCCTCCTTGGTTAGATCCGACCACAAAGTAATCACCTTGGAAATGCACATCTCACCCACCCCACCCACCCTCGCAAAGGTAACCACCATGAAAAACTTCTCCAAAGCTAACTTTGGGCTCCTAAAAACAGAGGTGGCTAACTTCATGGCACTCATGCAATTGGAGAACAGCTGCATGGCCACTGAATCATACACTAATGCCCTGTACGAACACATACACAAATGCATGGATCTCATCATACCCAATAGAACCAAGATGCTCTCCTCCAAAAAAAGGAAGCCAATCTGGTGGTCCCCTGCCATAAACAAATTCTACAACAGAAGGGGGAAACTGGTGAGAAATAAGGTGAAGTCCAAAGACTGGAAAAACTCCCTTATCAGCCTCAACAAAAAGTTGAGATCCCTCATCAAATCCTCTAAAGCTAGCTATGAAAACAGAATTGCAGCAGATAGTAAAGACAACCACAAGGCCTTCTATAGTTATGTAAAGAATCTCCATGGCAATACCCAGATTTGCTCAGAGTTGTTGCACAATGGCACCTCTTATACCAAACCAACAGATACTACCAATATACTGGCCAACAGATTCAGTGCCAACTTTACCCCTCTCTCCCTCACCAAAAGACCAATCACAATACCAGTAGATTGCCAAGCACCCAGTATTACTGCTGCACAGGTTAAAACAGCACTGTACAAGGCCAAAAATACAGCTTTTATGGGACCTGACAATATCCCTGGCTATGTTCCACATGAACTACAGAGTGAACTGGTACCTCACATGTGTGCTCTGGTCAATCACAGCCTCACATCAGGGTTTGTCCCTACCGAATGGTGCACTGCTACAATCAGCCCTCTCCAAAAAAGAGTAGTGACTACAGACCCTGGGAACTATTGCCCCATTAGCCTGACAAGTCTAATATGCAAAGCTATGGAACGCATCATCATGGGCCTAATAAACAAAGATATAGGGAACCTCCGAACTCTGGATCCCACACAGTTTGGTTTTGTGAAGGGTAGATCATGCCTGCTCAAACTTCTTTGAGTCAGTGACTAGAGCTGTGGATGAAGGCAAGGTGGTTCATACAGCCTACCTTGATATGGCCAAGGCCTTTGATACCATTCCCCAATCAGGAATCATATAAAAACTCACCAAGCTAGGCATCAACCCCTATATCACTAGAGGGATTGCAAACTGGCTCACAGATAGAACCCACAGTATGAAAGTAGTTGACTCCAAGTCAGACTGTCAACCAGTCACGAGTGGAGCCTCACAGGGTTCAGTCCTGTCCTGGGTCCTCTCCTGTTTGGTATCTACTTCTCTGAAGTTCAGGCCAACACAAAGGGACTGTGGCTGACAAAGTTCACAGACAATTGCAAGTTAGGAGCCGTAATTAACTCCCCAAGTGATGTTGACGTCCTACAGAAAGGCCTCACTGAGACCAGTGACTGGTGTCTGAACCATGGCCTTAAGCTCAATGCCAAAAAATGTGTTGACATCCCCTTTGGGAAAACCCAGTTCCCATGAATTACCACATCAATTGTAGCCCACTGAACAGAGAAGGCGTCATAAGAGATCTTGGATGTATGAACCACCTTGCACTTAATTTTTTACCACCACATTGAAACTGTAGTCAGAAAGTCCTTCTATGTGGCACATCTCATTACTAAGGATTTTGCATCCAGGAAGAAAGAGGTCATTGTCTCCCTCTACTCTTTCCTCATTAGGCCAATCATCGAATACAATGCCTCATTTGGCATATACCTCACTAGACACCTACAACAACTGGAGAGGCTGCAACAATACCCTACAAAAAGGATCTTAAGCCTTAAACACTTGTCCTATATGGATAGACTCAAAAAACTCCAACTATTCTCTGTCTCATATCACCTACTTAGGGACCATCTCTGCTTGACTTACAAAGCCATGTCTGACCCATCTCTGTTAGAAATGCTACATCTAAAGAAATCCAAATCTCTCCACACTACAGGCTTCAGAGACCTCAACCTCATTACCACAATCAACAGAATAAGCTGAAGGGACAGGTTCATAACCCAGAGACTACCCATGCTATGGAATAGACTTCCCCATACATGTCAAACAGAGCACCTCACTGGCCCTCTTCAAGAGAAATCTTGATGAGTGGATGGGAAATAGAAAATTCACCCCAGGCATCACTCCAATGGCCCTACTTGACAGAGGCACTGGGAACTAAGATCAGGTGACATGATGCCAGGATAATCCCATGGGCTAGGCCTGTAAAGGCTCCAAGGCCATTAGCCTAGTACACACCTATAAACCTTTGAACCTATGTGTATGGCTTTCAAAGGCAGTTGTTCTGCAGCAGGGTCATAGTTGTACACAAGTACTTTGTCATTTCTGCCTTACCAGGTGTGTTTAAAGATGGTGCTGATAAAAGGGTACATTTACCTGCTATTCCAGGCCTCACGTACATCCATTATTATTTATTTGTCTGTGTGCTGGTGTAATTTTTGTATCAGAGTCTCAGAGACACTACCATTTTCCCATTAGATGTACTTGAAGTCTGCCAGTGGCAATTAGTATATTTTCCTGGAAACACCTGTTTTAATTAAGAGCTGACTAGTCTAGTGGGCTAATGCACTATTCTGTAGTTGACAGGGGTCGGTTTCATGACGTGACAGGGCTTATTATTTTGCAGATGTGCCTAAAACTGTGAGAAACACATAAGATCATTAAGGCACATTAAAGCACATTTAAGTGGGTTTGTGTGAGCTTGCTTGGTGCTTGGCTTAGCTCTGCACAAGCTTGTGCTAAAAATGTAAAAAAAAAAAAAAAAAAAGAAAAATGGGGTGATAGGACAGTGGTGAAAAGGGGGGAGGCAAGGGAAAAACATACTGAAAGGCAAGTAGGGATGTGTGGAAAGGTGTACAAAAGGACCGTTGTTTTCCATTTCTTATACAACAGCTGTGCACTTTTTCAGATTTTGTACATGAATTTGGACTTTTGAACCACAGAGGGAGGGGTGAGGACAACATAAATGTGTTGTCAAGGCAACTGGACCTACTTAGTTGTGTCCAGTGGACACATGTGCAACATGGAGAGCTGTGTATGGGGAGATATTTTTTTTTGTTGGACAGATGCCCAGTTTTTTTTTTTTTTTTATAAGGAGAGAGTGGAATGTTAGGAAAGGATGTAGGTACATGTGGGGAGGTAATTTGGGTAGGAGAGTTTGCACTTGCAGACAGACAAGCCAGAGAAGACAGCATACAGAGGCAGTGTGTGACATGTGAGGGGGTGAACACCTTGGATGGGGAGGTTGTTGTGGGATCAGAGATGCATGTGCCTCCAGGTGGCAGCAGCATGACTGACATCCCCACATATGGACAGTCAACACTGCTCCTTCACTGCCCCAATGGTGGCTGTGCTAGAGGCTGGGTCCCAGGGCCACCATTCCCCACCAGGTTGTTGAGTCTGTCCTCAGTCCAGCACAGGCATTGTTCATAGCTACTAAGCACTATCCTGAGCAGCATGGGCCGTAGTTGATCTTGGATGACTACTGCACCTCCACCACCACTCCCAAGGGGGGACTGTCCCTGTCCATTGAGGTGGTTCCACCCAAGGATGGTTCAGGCCAGCAGAGGAGCCAACACCAGCCTGTATTCCAGACGTGCTGGTAAACTGTGCCATGGCCACCTGAGGTAGTGTAGGGGGATCAGCAGGAGCAAGCCTACCCTGTTGTGCTGTGGTGTTAGAGGTATAGCAATGTGCATAGGTTAGTTACGAACAAAACATTTTGTTAGTTATAACAGCATACCAAAACATTGGAAATAACCCATTAACATATCAATGCATATTATATGGAACACAACAATAAATAACATAACAGTCAGTGTATTAACAGCATGCCAGTAACAGTTATGAAATAAGGCCAACACCAGAAGTAATTCAACAAGATATGTTAATATGCAACAATTGTAATACATAACAATAATAAAACACATGCCCCAAAATAAAGTTTAGAGAACAACATATGTTAATAGTAAACCATAACAAAGGAATAACACTAAAAGTTTAAAGGAAGATTAGGGGTGGGGAGAGAGAAATATAGTCCATTAATACCAATATAAGGTATATAGTTCACGACAGTACTGCTGTCTACTCTACAGGTATGTTCTTCCTTTATGTATAATAATGCCCAATAACTGCTGTAGCATGTACATACCGCTCAAGCTATCCACATGGGACAGTATGGGCCAACCAATAACACCTGCAGGTAAACAACTACAGAGAACACTTACACATCAGGTGGCCTATATAACTACCAAGGTGTACTGTGGACTGATGTATTTTTACTGTGCTATTGACATAATCATGTCAATGATACATATGTGACAGAGGGATTATGCAACAGCAATTACATTCCATGGCAGCATGACACTTGAGAGACATGTATGTGCCCAGTACAGAAGGTAAGCAAGTCTCATGTCTTGCTTGACAGGCATGGGAATGGAACTTCAGCAAACTTTTACAGACACGCAAGGCATATAACCATACCAAGATTACAAATTTAATTTAATTTATTTTCTTTTATTATTAATGCACTTTTTGCCTTTAATTTATGAAGTCTTGTTACATTCCTGGTCAATGCTATAAACAGTCTGTTACATCTGAACACAAAAAGTATTTACTCATAATAAGGGCTACCTCATCCATTTATGTGTAGTTCCTGTGGAGAGAACATCTGCCATCAATACATAACTGATTCAGTAATATTTATTACTACACAGCACTGGATTCAAACCCTGGTCTGTGTGTGGCAAAATGTAATTCATGCAGAGCATTTAACAAACTGAGTTACTGAGCCTCTGCTGATTACTGACTGACTGATATTTGCCTAGACCTCACCTGGAAGCAAAATATGACCTGGTAATAGTACTACAGTTTTATACTAGACTGCAATGACAGTTGAACACACATGCATGAGATTCATGCATGACAGAGTTACTAAGTAAACTATACATTACTACATAGAATGCAGGTGGACACAATATACCATTAGTGGGTGAGAAATATCTGTGTAGTCTTACAAACCATATCAGATTATTGGGTTGGCTACCTCACCCATTTACAGTTGCAGATAGTACATTTGCAGTCTACAACTATTACGCTGTCATTATTGCCTGCAGCACTGTACCACAGAGTTTGAATGCATATAGCTGAAATGCAATGGTTAACACAAGACAATCATAATATACACAATATACCTTAGGTGCTATTGCTATTGCTTCAGATATTATTGGAAAATAAGTGTCATAATACATTTCTTGTAATACAGCTCTGAATCTACAGTTATTACATAACACTCTTTATTAGTCATACCATGAGGCAGGTAATGTATTCATTTGTGTTTTTATTTCAGAGCAATTGCCATAATCAATTTCATATAAAACAGCCCTAATTACACACATATTGAACAACACAGCTTTATTAGGGGTACCTTCATGCAGTTACTGGTATAGTATTGAGTCTTAATTGCACAACAGTCGATGTAATGAAGGTGTTGCAATACAGCTGTAATTCCTCAATTATTGCAGTAGAAACTTTATTTCATTTACTTTATCAGGGTTAATGGTTTAGTCTTCCCTGTTTATTGCACTATAGTTGGCAGTAGTGGCTTATTAAGTAGATGTCTATGTCCACATTCATTGCAATAAATGCATCTTTAATGTATATATCTATTGGCAGTTAATGCTTTATTCTTTCTTGCTTATTTGACTGTAGATTGCAAATTAATCTGTACACATCACACTCATGGTGCAAGCTGGCCTAGCACCCAACATGCACCTCTAGGTTGCGGGATCTCTGCTCTGCAGCTGTAGAATGAGAAGCACACCATTATGCATACATACTTGTCTATCAAACATTCAGACTGAATATTGGTAAAACAGTGGTAACAGTACTTATACACTTGTGGGGCATTCCCAGCCCAAGCTTGGTGTCCAGAAGATCCCCCTTCTCATGCTTCCAGTCATCATAGTGGTGGCAGACCTACTCACCTGTGTGGGGGATACCTGTAGCACTGGTGAGATTGTGTGCCAGCCAGTCCCAGGCCTCCTCCTTGCACTCTGAGCCCTGGAACTGTCCCTGCAGCAGCTGGTCATCATGGCCTTTACTAGGAGTCCAACCATGATGCTGAACACCAGAATGCCCCACCACTGTGCCTGGACATGCACACCCTCTCCAACGCCACCCATAGTTACTGCACAGTTCAAACTCTAATGGTTATGCTGTATCCCCACCTGTTGAGCTTAATATAGCCTGTTTTCCCACCCTTACATGCCACTGGGCAATTTTTAAAAAATGCAGCGTGTTGCTTGGCACCACACAAAGCAGCACAGCTGAGCTGAGTAGTGCTTAAACTGGCAATGCTTAGCAGAGTGCAAGCCAGCTAAGCACAGCCAAGCAATGCCAAGTACTGCCAAGCAGTGCCTAGACAGAGGTTGTTTAAGCAGTGCTTAGCAGGTCTTAGCAGGTCTTAGCAGAGCTTAGATGAGTGCAGCAGATCAGGATTGAAAAATAATCTCAATAATTTGTCATTGGAAAATAAATGCTTAATTTCCCTTCCATGTATTCAGACACTATACCTGCTGCACATAAGGCCATGACTCTAACCACTTGGCTGCATGGATATATGGAATGCTGCTATACTTTTACATATATCGCTGAGCTAACTTTAAGCAAGCACTGCTAAGCACCACACCACACTGTGCAAACCTGCTAAGCTATGCTTAAACTTGACCATTGACTCACAAATTAAATGCATCCGGCTTCTATTTTTAGATGTCTGGCACATGTCAATTGCTGCACTCTGTGCAGCACAGCGCAAATATGAAAAAAAACGAGAAACAAAATGAAATTAAATACATTGCAGGGGGTGTGTTACTCATCTGCAGACACAGTTAATCATGCACTCCTTACACTGATTCAATAACAGTGTTCCATGGTTCTCCCTCAGCAATGCGCCATCATTAATATGCATGGTGCACTACCGAGGGGGAACTGTGGACATGGACATTGTAAATTCCGTGTAGGCTCTAGACTATCCCTACATGGATTTTATTAAATCTGGGGGTTTATCTAATAAGATTTTTAATTGATCTATTTTGCTTCATTTAATAAAAAAAGAGGAACAACTATTTTGTGGAAAAAAGAATATAGGCATGTCTATGATTCTATTTTTTATTTTGCTGATCTGAAGGGAATGCTATGCTTAGTAGTTTTAGAATATAATAAAAAAAATTGTGATAGCTAATGTTTATTGGATTCTGGATTTAGGTGCTAAACTCTGGAATGTTATCTAGATATCATATTATCTACTGTATAGGGTAATTTAATTGATTTAGGTGATTTTAATGCCATCTTAGTTGAATGTAATATTACTGTTTCTAATAAATTTAAAATCTTAACTAGAATTAAAAGACTCAGAAATAGATAACCAATGATAATCTTAAAAAATAATGATTTTTAATTCTAGCTCTTTATTTTTTATACATTACTTATGGAATGGAATACAAACAGATTCTCTTCTGATTTAGAAAATAAGGTATATACGATTCCATTTTTTTCCTTGTCCTATTTCTGACCATAACGCTTAACATTTAATCTTGAAATTAATGCTAAAAGATTGGTTGCTAACTCTGGAATTCCAGCTTATTTAACAAAATTTTCAGATTTTAAATATTATTTAATGAAGGAAATGAAAGTGTACATGGACACAAATGTTTAGTGATATTATTCTTTGGGATTACTTTAAAGTCTATAACTTTCAAAGTCATAGAGGTTGAGGTTCTAATAAAATTAAATGATGGGTTAGTACTGTCAAATAACAACACAACTATTTTTGAAGAGATTAAACATTTAAAAGTGTGATTAATGTAGAGACATACCTCTCAACCTCTAAATGCAAAAAAAAACTGGACGAAGTTAAGAATAATGGAGGGGGGAAGACAAAGGTCCCAAAATATGGACACATTTTAAATATTGCTTTTATAAATTGTTCCAAGGACATAGATGGTGTTGAATTAACATATGAGGACAAATCTGTCTTGAGCTTCTCCTACAGTTCTGTCTAGCTATATAGTTTATCTCATTCATTTTTTCTGTTACCTCAAACTGATCTGGCCATTTAGTCAAAATTGTTTTTTTATTGATGGAAATAAAGAGAATATCTGGTATCTGTCTATAAATTCCCTGGTCTTTGTATGTTTATTTGCACTCTTTTTGCACTTAAATTATGTTTAACTTGGCACAACAGGCTATAGTGCCTCTCTGATACTGAGGTCTGCTCTGCTCCTTTAGAATGATGGCCAGCAATTCTAGATATTGAAATCTTTCAGCTGCTCCTTTGGCTATATGACACATAATATCTCCATTAAAGTTTTCCATTCCAGCTTTAAAGTCTACAGGCATACAAAAATATTTAGTTTCATTACTAGTACCCCAAATCTCTTCCACCACAGACAGTACTGTACATGTATTTTGCAAGTTATACCATAAGATACTGTTGATGTCTGAACACTTGCTTATGTGCAGAAATTCTAGATAATCTTTATTAGCATCACCCCATGTTCTTTCTGTACTTTGCTTCCACATGTCTGTTTTACTCATTATCTACTTTACTCAGTATGTTTACTATACTGCATTGCTCAGGGTAGCAAAATGTTGTCTGTGAATGTATTTTATCTTGTGCTTTAGAACTAGTTCATAGGTTTACAGGATCATAGTTAAGCAGTAGGTAGTAAGTCAATGACATTATAACATAGCCACAAACCAAATACAAAAGCTTTATCCCACTACAAGGAGGGAAACATAGGAGAATTTTAGTTTGTCCATCCAATTGTCTAGGTTTATCTTGAAAGTGGCAAGGGTGCTACCCTGTTTGACATATAGTGGAAATTTATTTCACTGGAAGGGGGTGCACTGCAATATGAAGCTATCATATTTTATTTCTCAGCTGATGATGGTTTAGTTGAACCAGGTATTTGAGGACCAATTTGTTCTACAGTGGAATAGATAGTCAGTGAGAGGCAGTCTTACCATTGCATGAAAGGATAGACATTGCTCCAGAAAACATTGCCTCATTGTGCTGAGTTTGTGCAATGACAGCCCATTGGCAAGGTGGTTGTGATTAAGAAAATCCAGCTACATAATGTGACTAGCCCAGATAATGTGGTCAGACATGGTATAATGCTGGTGACTGCATAATGAAACACCATGTATAATAATGAGACAAAGCAAGATGGTGAAGCAATTCATGAATGCTTAAATTCCATATAGCTGCACAGTGCTCACTTTAGATTTGAACTCAGGCACAGTACATGCCACAGATATGCTTGGGGTTGCAGCATCAATTGTAAATATGTATCTGCAGGAGGATCTAATTGCAGTTGCTATGCCAGAGTGACCCAGACAACAAAAAAAAAGAAGAAAGAAAGAAAATATGTATGCAATATATATATATATATATATATATATATATATATATATATATATATATATATATATATATATATATATATATATATATATATATATATATATATATATATACAAAAAGTGGCAATGACGAGCTCAGCCAGTAGACAGGAACACAACTTTGCAAGTACGACAGTCTGTAGTAGTCCTGTCTACTGGCTGAGCTCGTCATTGCCACTTTTTGTATATATATATATATATATAGAGAGAGAGAGAATGAGATACAGTGACATAGAGCTATAGTTATATAGTTATATTGTTATATATAGACAGATATAGCCAGATATAAAATACATATGCAGAAATACTTCAGTGTGTGTGGAAGACTATCACCAGGCTTATACCCATAGGCAAACAAACTGACAAAGTACAGAGGGAAGGGCACAGTTGCCATTAGGTGCACATGTAAAGAATGGACCTGGACCTAACAGGAAGTGCAATGGATGAGCTACCATCTTGTTTAGAAGTCTGTAATCTAAACATTCTTACCATAATGAGGATCTCTGCCTGTCATCATGTAGATTCCACTACCCCTATGGGTGTGATGATTGTGTTAATTAGGGCTCATCTTATTATTTTTTTCTAAATCAGTCAGTTTGGTCCATGAGCAAACCTGATAAACACTATGCACATGCCTGAGCACCAACAAGCAGCTCAAATCATATGCATGCTGCCAGTTATGTTAGGGTAGAGAGAATTGTCATCCCATACATAACCATCTGAAGGTGGAGTCATTGTGGAGCATATATTCTCAGCAGCAAGGGATGGGGGACTGTCATGTTTTACACCTTAAAGTGCCATGGGAACCATAATAATACAGTTAATATTTTGCACTTGTTTGCCATCAATTGTGTAAAAGAGGTCCTATCAATGGCTGTCAGTGTGCATAAGATGGGACATGTGCGAACTATTTAGGCACAATACTCTGTTTTTTTTTTTCTGAGATCTTTGAAGGTGAGACATTATAGCTGAAGAAGGTGAGGATAGTGTTTATTTTGCATATAGATGGTATGAGCAGTCCAAGATTTTTCTTGACTTTATCGAGAAGCAGTAGTACTGGAGGCTCCTGCAGGTGGGCATGCTAATCACAATATAAGGCTTATGCCTGGAAAAGTGTAGCCAAGGCTGTCAGTCATGTTACTGACATACCATGCATACAGGAACAAAGCCCTCCCCACATCATCATGTTAAGTCTACGTGCTCGGAGATTGCTATGCTGACTTTGGATACAATCACCTCTAAGCATAAAAAGTTGTATTGTGATGGAAAATTAATTTTACCATCCAACTAATATTACTTCACAACAACATGGTCCATATCTGCACAACCCATAAACAGTGGTTTACTGGGCATTTCACAATATAGAAGTCTCTACCCTTTGTCTATTTCCTGTGAAAGATATATTTTTGTGTGACTAACATGTTTATTTTGTATATGTAAAATTTTATTATTGTCTAATCTCAAACTGCATCACTGCTATTATTATTCCATTACATCAAACTGCATGGCATGGTGGATTTTGCCTCTCTCTGTATGTTGCAGTCAGGCAAACAGTGTATTGATATTCCTATTTAAGTCATTCAAGTAAAGCTTATTTTGCTTTACTGTATCAGTATCAACAAAGCTAAGAATGCAATTTTCATTGTGTTTGTATTTCTCACTTCCATGTCTACATCCTTTATCTTTCAAAAATTTACTAAGTTGTTTATTTCTCTCCATTTGTGTTGCTATTATATGCAGAAGCACAACAACCTGCACCTATGCCACTGGCAAGGCCTGATATCCCCTCACAGATAAAAGTACTAACACCACCACCACAATCACCAACTGAGGCACCCACCACATCTGGGTCCAGGCCTGTCACAGTTGCCTGCATAACTACTCCTTACCTGAACTACCTTTGTCAGGTAAACTTGCATGGGAGGGTGCTACAGTGGTAACCACTGGTAACAGTGCAAGTGGTGGTAACATGTGTGTCATCCATCAGGAGCTGGCAGAGCTTGTGAGTGAGATAATAGCCAGGAAGATGGATGCCTGCATTGTCTGCATGTAAACCATGCTCCCCTACCTTGCTAAGCTTTATCCCTGCCTATCACTCCACCTTCTCAAGCAGTACCCCATGGAGATGATTCCCAGGTTGACTAGAAATCTCCTGCATGGCCTAAGCTGGCAAACACTCAACATGCACAATGATCCCTTACTCAGTGTACTCCTCATTTTGGAACCATGCCCACCTCTGTATACTGTCAAACCCTGACCTCCCATTGTTTTCCTTCTGATTGTCTGATGTCTCCTTCACCATTTTGCTCCACCTTCCCCGATTGTGTTACCCCCACACTCTGTAAGTCAGGTCTGTGTTTCCCTGATATCTAACCTCTCCCTGTAAGCAACCTCTTACTTATTTAATTTCCTTCCAAAACTTTCCATTCTCTGTAAAAAGGTACACCTGTCCCACAAAAAATACTCTCCCTCATTCTTTTCAACATTGCAGATATTTGACTAATGTAAGCATGATTAGTTTCTGTTGTTTGATGTATTCAGCATGTGTGCATTTTTTGACAAACTATTGAGGATTAAAGTCAATAAATGTTGGCTTTTGCTGGGATTATTGAGCTAAGAAGCTTAGAGGCATGCTCCTGCTCTTACTCTATCATGTTCATTCCTTATTTAGTCACATTATGTTTAATCCTCTGATTTCTTCCCCTTTTCTGCCCTACATTTTAGACCTTTAATCTGTTCAAAAATTCTCAATAAAACATATCACAGTCAAGGTTTTATGAAATAAAATCATCTTTCTGTGGTCATATACTGAAGGATGGATCACACGGTGCAATGCCAATGCACATGCATAACCAATGAGAAATTACACTTCTTGTCTTAAGGCAAAAACAAAGTGCAGTTCATGTCATGCACTGCTTCTTTTGCCATCGATTACACAGCACCATTCAAATATGAAATCAGGTAAAGCTTATGCCTGTAGTCTACCTGCTTGTATGACACAGTGTACTCATAAAGTGACTTGTACAGCATCACTGCAATGGGTGGAGTTTCTAATTCCCTTAGGGGTGTATGCTGTATTGAAGTGTGCATTCTATAGTCCTCAGATGTGTTACACTCCCTATAAATGTGTGTTTTATGACACCTGGTGTCTAAATATTTCTGTGGCTCATCTTGCCAATGCACTGCTTGAAATAATATCAGTAGGAAAGGCATGGATTAGAATCTCTTGAGGCCTATCTTTCTTTATGTGACATCAGTCTGAAAATATGTCAAGCCACTGTGGTGCAGCAGTAGCATTGTTGCCTTACAGCAAGAGGTTCTCTCGTTCGATTCTCAGCTGGAGTACCTTCTGTGTGGAGTCTGCATGTCCTCTCTGCGGTTGAGTGGCATTCAAAAGACATGCATAGAATGGGCATGTCTTCGCTGAAGGTTGGGCATCAAGCTGGCACCTCGGCACCCGTAAAAAAAGATAGTAGTGTTAAGATTTTTTATAGAGACTGCTAATAAATAAGTTACCACTAAAGGAGAATATATTGCCCTTATAAAAAGAAACTTGAAAGAATGTGTTTATTTTGTGTTGAGGAAGAGACAACTGAGCATGTTTTTTTTTGAAATCTAGAAGAGTGGTGAAACTTTGGAAAAAAATGTGTGATTTTTTGGAGAATATTAATTACATTAACAACATAGCTTATGGATCGATATTATAAGAATACGAAAAAAGAATATGCGAGAAAGGTAGATAAGAATTTATTTTATTTAATATGGGTTATTTGGAATGAAAGAGTGAATGAAATTTCAATTAAAGGGAAATGGATTTTGGAAAATAAATTGTGAATAGTTAGATTATGGTTGTCGAAAAAGGAGTGGAGGCCTATCATGGAAGAAAAATAATATGAATGCTATTAGAAAAATGCTAAACAGTTAAAAATATATAAATGCATATGTATGTGCCTACAAATAATTTTTTTTAAATTTGTAAATGTTTTTTATGTTGTATTAAATAATGGAACCCTACTCTCTTCAACAGGTGCCATGGGATCTTTTACATTCACCTGGGCTACCACCAACGCAAACATATGGGGCCTTGGTTTAATATCTCATCTGAAGGATGGCGCACTCAGAGGGGCAGGACCCCCCTTATGCTGCACTGCAATGTCAGCCATCAATCTATCTGGTGTAAGAATACAACCCACAGTCTACTGAATCAAAGGTGAGTGTGCTACCTGACATGCCACTGACACCTGTTATATGTTAAATGAAGACATAAATTTGAATTGAAATTTGAAAACTCAACAAAAAAATAAAGACATACATAATCAAATAAAAAAATAAATAGTGGTGGCATTCTTTTATCAGCGGCTGCTAAAGAGTACAATAGGTGAGAATATATTGTCTGAATATAATGTACCCCTTAGCATACATTCTCTTGTTTTAGTTGCACATGTTCTGCTTTTATGTGGGATCTCTTGGATTATATTTGTGTTTCATATTTGTTTTATTTTTTGGGGAGGGCATGAATGCTTTATTGTCCTTGAAATTCTCTGACAAAAAAAAAAAAATAGTAAAAGGGCCAATGTACACTCGAATGCAGTCAGCCTTGTGATCTCTATAAAGAACAGTAAAAACAATGACACATTTATAACTCAGTGTCTCCTTTGCCTTTAAACTAAAATCCCTTTACCATGAAGTGGTATTAGTTCTTTCACGTGCCTAAGAATGACCCAAAATATAAGCATATGTGTAGATTTTAGCATGTATTAATGACAATGAAGGCTTCCTGAAGATTACTTAGTGTTGAGCTTGTCATGAACCTATAAACCTTTGCTTCTGGCTATCTTTCCTATGGTAATTTGCTTGCTGATTTCTTTTATCTGATATGCTGCTCTTTTAGTCTTCAATATTCCAGGTACTCTCACTCTGACCTGATTTATGACATTTTCATGCAGTACCAAGATAGTCATTCTTAGATCCCCCACACACACATGTGTAGTATTATGTTGCATGCAGGCTGTTGTTACTTATTGTATTCCAACAGTAAATGATGACAAAAAGGCCCAAATATTTCTTTATTCTGCCAATTCTCCAAAGCTGCATTTATTCTAAGTGATTTTTGTGTGACCTCAGTCATTGTTTTTGTTTACTTTTCTATTGAGAAGTTGAAGAAACAAAACTAAGTAACAGACAAACAAATAAGAAACAGAACTATAATCCAATGAGTTCCTAACCATATCAGCAAATGTGCACAAAAGACAAATATAACAAAGTATATAAAATGTAAAAATGGGGCCGTCAAGTAAAAACTGAAGCAGAACCCTCCATAACTGATGTCAGCGATGTAAACACAAAACACTAGTTCAAAAAACAATGGAGTCAAAACACTAAGAAAAATTAAAAGAAAATATAGACAATTAATATCTGCTTCGTATCTAAAGTTATGAGTCAAACCATATTCACTTAGTCAAGACACAAAAACTACTAACTATAGCTGTAAATAGTTACATATCTCCAAGTAACTGTATTACTTTAAAACAAATAATAAGTGATTAAGTATGCAACTGAATAAAAACATTAAACAACAATCAAATATTCAACATCTCATTCAAGGATAAGGAAATGGGCCTTCTCTTCTCGAATGGTGCTCTGTGGACATCAAATCTTGCTTCTGAAACAAACTACATAAATATGGGTAGCCCATTTTATGACTATAAAAACAGATATTCCTATTTTGCCAGTAATAAATAGTAGCACTCGATTTAGATATATTCAATACGTACTCAAGCACACAGACTGTATTTTTCAAGAGAAGATGGATGGGTATTTCAGGGGGCATGTACACATACATGCAGCACTGAAAGTATGAAATGAATGACCCTTACCTACTCCAGTAATGTGCCCAAGATTTGTGATGTTATTACTAAGAACTGGTCTGTCTTACAACTGGATGACTGTATTAAGGGGATTGTTGGCAACAAACCTAGCTTTAACTTCCGGAATGCTAATTCCCAGCAGCTATGTTATGGACCTCCTATTGGCAGTTCGGATTCTATTCCCAAGTTTGATAAGCTTGGGACTTTCCCTTCTTAGTCCTGCAAAGCCTGTACTTACATCTCTAGAACTGATTATTTCTGCCACCCCCAGACTGTCTCTGTTTATAGATTTAAACTGAGAGCTTATTATAAAACTCAGAATTTATCGTATCATGCTACTTGCACTAAGTTCTCTCATTTTTATGTAGACGAGACTAATATGCTGTTTAAAGGTAGAATACTGAAGCATCTTAATGATATTAGGTTAAAAATTTTAACTAGTGCTCTTGCTAAGCACTTCATGGATTGCCCAAGACCTTGTTTTAAATTCTTGGATATACAAGGACATAAGGGGAGGTGACATTGTGCATAGCACAGAGATGGCTGAGATGAAATGGATAGTGAAATTACAAGCTGATAGACTACCCGGCTTGAATGGTGTTGCTCCTTTAAAGCCATCATTGAGAGCACCCAGATTGCTTCATTATTTTCCCTATCAAGTACTCCTGTTATGAGATCCTGACTGTCTGGATTGTTAATGGTTGTTATAGTCTCTTCTTTTTTAGGGCTTGTCTTTGTGTAAGAGTCACAGATCTGATGAAGGGCTGATAGCCTGAAAGCACTTATCCATTCTGTTTTCTTGCTTTTTTTATTAAAAGTAGTTTTTAAACGGGACTTGGCCATGTTGACCACACAGTTTGTTCCATGCAATAGAGGGATGGTAGCTGTTACACCCTGTGTTGGATTTGGGTTTATGTATTTTTAGTAGGTCTTGGGTTGAGCTTCAGAGAAGTCTAGTAGTGAAGTAGTGAGAGATGAGAGAAGATAGACTTGGGCAGAAATCAAGCTGATATAGGATGGAGTATATGATTTGGAGTTGTGATTGTAGGAAGAGGTGAGGTAGTTTGGGCCAGTTCAGGTATTTTAGGGAGAGACAGTGGTGAGATTTATATGTTTGTTAAGCTACAAATCTAGCTATTTTGTGGTGGGTTGATTCTAATTTGGTAAGTAGGAAGGAGTTCAGATTTGTGAATGCTGGAAAAAGCTCACGCAGACTCTGCCACAACTTGCTGTGAGGGAAAGGTTAGTTTGCTTTTGATTTCTTGTACTTTGTATTACTTTATTGCCTTTTTCTATTTTGTATATTGTGATTTATTTTCTTTACACTGTTGTTTTACTTGTGTTCTGTTTTTAATTGCATACTAAAACTTGAAAAGAGACAACAGCTGTCTCCCTTGAGAGTCAGATTTTTTCCCACCCCACTACCCTGTTCCTGTTGTGTTGTTAAACACCACTGCCTTTCTAGTTGCCTGCCCCTTATGTTAATTTGACCATATATCTCCTTCCATCTCTCCTTTCACTGGCTGGTGTGAGTAAGCACAAAATTATAATTTTGTGAAATCACTCCCCTTCAACTATTTAAATGTATTGGCCATCCCACTGTATTCCATAGTACCAGAATACAAAAGTGCCTCACCCCCTTTCAATCTATCTTGCTCTTTTAAAAATAGTGGCTGTTCACTTAGACAGATAAAACTTAAGTTACCCGCTTTCATATCTAACTGCTTAGTGCACACTGGAGTGTTTAGGATAAAACATTTTTTTTAAACTTACCTTTAAACATTTATTGCAAGACCAACAGTTACCGGAGAGCACACATTCTGCCTCTCAGTAGTCATTCTGGAATTTGTGCTTCTGTTTTGCTCCTGGTCAGAGAAGGAGTACAGGGACATTATTTCCTGGAGACGGCTGATCACCAGAAAGCTTACTAACTGCTTTATTGGAGACAGATTGGAATCTGTGCTTATATTCTGATCCTGGTGAGAGAAGGAACAGAGTGCATTGATCCTGACTGTTTCTGGTTGGAGAGTGATTGTCTGTGCTTAATGTACATGTTTAGTCTGGCTGCTATTCAAGGCAAACACCGGGAAAAGACTACAAGCCTACTAACCCTTGCCTCCTCTGGGACAAGTCCGTGGATCACCAAACAGTCTGTGGCTTGATTCCTATCTTGGGATTGGTGCTAACATTTTGCTTCGAGTGAGAGACGAAGCAAAGGAAAATTGTATCGCAACAGAGTGAAGCTGTGGTGAGACCAGCATTAGCAGTAGCCAGGCAGTAGCTATTCATGCGACTCCCCTCTTTTCATCATTCTTGAAAAGCTAATTCTTTGTTTCAGTAAGTACTGCTTGATTTGTTTCTAACTTCAGAACATCTGCCTAAATACTTCATCCTTAAATTTTTAGGGTATACATATTAGTTTCCCCTCAAGTGTTTGGCAGTACTCTGTACAGACTCAGACACCTTGAGTGACATTTTTCCTCTAAAAGCACAATTGAAATGTCTCCAATACCTAGTTGCACATGGGACAACTAGTTTGCAGTGACAAGCACTATCCCCATAGTTGCATACCAGATAATCCTGACAGAAATTGATAGTCACACTCCAACTGTCTAATCAATAAAAAAAGGGTCTGTTGCCATGGATATGAACTTTCCTACTGTCTCTGTTACTGGCTTGGTAGATATGGGCATCCTGAGGCAATGTAGAAGTTGCTTCATGTTTACTGATAACCAGTTAATTCTCAAACAGACTGATATGATATGTGAGAGATGTAGTTACACAATATCACAGGAGGCAAAGCTCTCACATAAAAGTACTCCTAATGTCAATAAGGTTGTCAGCAGTACACATGCTGCACCCATCTACCACCATTCAAAGCAGACATATCAAGCCACATATGCTGAGGCAATTAAATGTAAACTTCCTAAACCACAAAGACCACCTAGACAAAATACACATAACAAATACTCTCAGCAGCCCCAAATGCATTCTTTCTAAACAACACCCACATCAACACATAGAGCTACATCTCAGGGAGCCTCTACTTCTAAGCCCATAAGGCAAGCCGCTACACAATCCAACATTCTAGTCATTGGAGACCACATCATGAGACACACTGATGTCCCTCTCACCAGGCTGAGTAAGGAGATAGTCATGGTCAGTTGTTTATCAGGTGCTAGGATCCACTACACTACACACGCACTCAGGTCATTAGACCACGATTAGCAACATGACTTAGTTGTAGTCCATGTCAGAGTAAATGACCTGAGATATTCCTCCCTAGACTATATGAAGAGAGACATCATGGAGCTCTTGGAATATGTATCTCAGGCTGGTGTGAGCCTACCACTGAGCAGCATTTTATCTTCTCCAAGGATGATGCCACAATACGAACAAAAGATTATTGACTTTAATAATTGGCTTAGTTTCTGGTGTCATTCTAAGGGGGTGCAACATTTGTCAGCATGGAAGGAGATGTTCAACACACCACGCTGTTTTGCCAGGAACAACATGCATTGCTTCCCCCTAGGATTTCGAATATTAGCTAAAACATTGTCGTCCCCCATAGTGCCTTTTTTAGACAATGCCAGACTGAAGGTACTTCTGACAAAACAAATGAAAACAAAGAAAATTTAAAGGTATTACTGCTAAATGCTAGGGGTCTTATCAAAAAACTCCACTCCCTTGAAGCTCTCTTTACCCTAGAGAATGCTGACAACTGTGTGGTTACTGAGGCATGGTTTAAAGCTGCAGAGAGCACACCGACAGTGCAAGGTTATAATGCGTTCCACACATTTAAGCCAGCTACTTTAGATGTCTATAGTTACGTCAAAAATAAATATATTTCAAGGCTGGTCTACCAGGAGAATACACTTGAGCTGCTCCATGTTCAAATCACCATAGGCAAAATACAATACCACTTCCTTGCAAGCTATAGGTCTCCCCTCTATGATCCAGAAAACCCATACAATGTATTTAAACTTATTAGAAACACTAACCAAACAACCCAATGCCATATTCATGGGTGACTTTAATTACCCGACTATTAACTGGGAATCCTATATGACACAAAATGTACATGCACAGAGATTCCTGGATTTTGTAAACACAAACTCCCTGGACGAGATAGTCAATATACCAACCAGGGGTGCAACCATACTGGATCTAGTCCTCACTAATATGGGAGAGCGCTGCACATCACCTACTGTAATGCCTCCAGTGGTCAGGTCAGACCACAACATGGTCTCCTTTGAAGTAAATATAAAATCTGGACCCCCTGCTAAACCTGGAATATTCAGGAACTATTTTAAAGCCAACCTTCTGCTATTAAGTGAGAATCTGGCAAAATTTCAAGCCCCCATAAATCCTGAGAACACTGATGCCTGTGCAGAACTGTTCACAGAAACCCTGCACAAGGTTCTTAATAGCTGCATAGAGACAGCTGTACCCAATAGGAAGAAATAAAGAACTAACTCAAAAAACAAGCCACTCTGGTGGAACCACAAAATCAATAGGCTGTATAACAGGAAGGAGAAAATCATGGCGAAAATTAAGAGGTGCAGCACCCAGCAGGATAAAAGTACTCTCATCAAACTAAACAAACAGCTCACAGGACAAATAAAGTCTACCAAAGCCAAATTTGAGGTACGTTTGGCTGCCCAGGCCAAGGGCAACCACAAAGTGTTCTTTAGCTATATCCGCAACCTGAAAGGCATTACACAATTGTGTGCAGAGCTCATTGTAAATGGAGCCACCTATACTGAGCCAGAAGATATAGCAAATCTCCTGGCTGATAAATTCAGCTCCAACTTTACCCCTGTCTCCCCCTCAACCTTCCCTCCAGAACTATCATCAAATACAACTTACCTTACTATCACTAAGGATGAGTTCCTTAATGCTCTCAATAAGACCAAGAACACTGCATCAATGGGCCCTGACAATATCCCAGGATACCTTCTAAATAGCATGAAAAATTACCTATCATGGCCTCTGGAATTACTATTTAACAGTAGCCTCCAAACAGGCTTCATGCTTCAAGAATGGAGAAAGGCAACAGTCATCCCTCTGCACAAAGGTGGGCCATCTACAGACCCTGGAAAATATAGACCCATAAGTCTCACTAGTCTTTTATGTAAAGCCATGGAAATAATTATCATGGAGATGATCAACAGAGATATAGCAAACCTCCATACACTGGACCCAACCCAGTTTGTTTTTGTCAAGGGCAGATCATGCTTACTTAACCTGGTGGACTTCTTTGAGAAGATCACCAAAGCAATAGATGAGGGCAAAATTGTTCACACTGCCTACCTAGACCTGGCCACAGCATTTGACACAATACCCCACTCGGGTATTGCTGACAAACTCAAAAGGTTAGGTACAAACTTGTATGTCACCCGATGGATAGCCAACTGGCTCTCGGACAGGACCCAGGAAGTTAGAATTGGCAAATTGGTTCTACAGAGAGGCCAGTCACAAGTGGAGTCCCTCAAGGATCAGTCCTTGGACCGCTCTTTTATGGCATTTACTTCTCAGAAGTCAAGGCCAATGTCAGTGGTCTCTGGCTGACTGAATTTGCAGATGACTGAAAATTAGGAGCTGTCATTAAATCTCCCACTGACACAAATGTTCTCCAGGAGGGTCTGACACAGACAAACAACTGGTGTCAGAGTCATAGACTAAAACTAAATGCCAAGAAATGCATAATAGTATCCTTTGGGAAGCCATCCATCCCTGCTATCATATTGACAACACATTCCTTAGAGTTGATCCAATAGTCTGGGACTTAGAGAGATACATAGATCGTACGCTAGCCTTTGACCATCATGTATCTACAGTGATGAGGAAATCATTCTATGTTGAACAAACACCAAAATCACCACACCAGATACGAACCACACAAATGTCACTGAAATAACTAGAAAACCATCCATATAGAAAATGCACTCAGGAAATAAAATAAAAATAAAAATCCAATAATTTATTAATATTAAGCGCTTTCATCTCCTGTAAGAGACTTCATCGGAATATAACTTCCTAAATAGAATGACCCATTTAAATACTTTCAATTAATGACATCATAATTAGACCTCATTAATCCCAGAAAATTTTACATAGCATTAAAGGAGCCATATCTTGAAATATTTAATGCATTTAAAAAACCTTACTAAAATTCAGTACACATATTTACATATAATTTAAACCTACCCACAATAATATTAAACCACAATTCACGTTCCGTGAATATATATTTTCATATTTAAAAGTTATATTTTCATATTTTCTATTGCTCCCATGTTGTTGGAATAGGCTAACAGATTTTAGTAGTTGTACAAATATTTTTAAATATGAAAATATAAATGTCCAAGTAGGTCCAAAATTCAAAGCTTATTAGACTTTTAATACTGCAATCGTGTCACCATCAGGTAGGTTTTCACATGTATGCCATCACTGTGGAGGCAGATATGCAACCATAAAATGTTTGTTCAAAGATGACAACAAAGGTCATAACCCTGACATTTCAGTAGAGGGTATGCATTGGGATAAGTCAGACATTTTACTAGAAAAAAGGTAAGGCCTCCTTTTGAAGCTTCAAGAAATATAGTTCCTTTCTGTATTTCCAATATTTTTGTGAACTACTTGTCCATTAAAGCAGATATTTTAGCTGATGTCTTAGAAGGCTATCCTGATTATTAAATCAAGTTGGATGTGTTACAAAACTTTGCCTCGGGTTGTTACCTCAAATCTAGGGCCCCTCTAATGACACATAATGCATGAATTTAAGGTCTGTGCAAGGAAAATTAAAAAAAAATGATGGATTTGTTGTTCAATGAGATTGCTAAATGAAGAATTGCAGGCCCATTTTATTTTCCCTTGTTGAACATTTTTTTAGAGTCTTTCCATTAGACTTTGCGCCGAAAAAGAAACAGTGATTAATTTACCATATTTCATTGCTGCTATGGCAGCTAAGATGTCTTGAGAGTGGACTGCTATTCATGCATGCACTTCATGGAGTTTGTTATAAATAATTTGTAAGTTGGTATTGTATATATGAAGGCCAGGTTGGGGCTGTGTGTGAGGTGGAAGTGATAAAGGCGCTTTTAGGGATATGCTGTCTGGTACCTGAATATGCTGACATAAGCATGCATTTGGGTGGATGCCACTGTTAAGTTTTATGGTTATGCAGGTATGATGATAAAGGTGAGAAACCTGGCTATGACAGGAAACAAAAAAAAAAAAATGAAGAAATTGCCCTGCCAGGCTATAACATTATCAGATTAGACATAGGCAACAAAAAAGCTGACAATGATGCTATTTTTTTACATAAACACAATGGATATCTCCCTTTCCCCCATATCCTACCAATGTTTTTTAACTCAGAAATCTTACTAACCATGCAAAAATTAAACACCCACAAGACCATCATAATTATGTGTGTATACCTTTTTACTTGATTTTTTTGATTAATACCCGATTTGTGAGTAGAACTGATTAAGAGGACAGATAATTATAAATTAGGTAGTTTTATACTCAGAACTTGTGGTTTGATGTTTTCCCATGTTTTGGTGCTTCTTCTTTTATTTTCATGCACTCTGTTTTTTTATCTTTGGACATTCTTTTGTTTGCCAAGCACCCAGCAGAACAAATGTCCACTGAGGAGGACTGAACACGGGTCTAGATTCTTGTTATTGTGAAATAATTTGGAAGATTTTTGGTGAAGTGTTGGGATCAGATTTTGTCAACTGCATACCAGGTTATTAATGAAATAGGGCAACCACATGTTTTTATAGCCTATGTTGGTGCAAATGACATTGGCAAGATCCATAAACAAAATTTATTCTGTTTTGCGATATTTTGTTACCTTAAAATATTTTTTCCATGACCTGCTGGTTGTCTGGTCACCTGTTGTGCCCAGACTAATTTGGCCTGGGGCAAATAAGCCTGCAAGGTTAAATAGAGACCTAAAGTGTTTCATTTATAGAATGGCTCATGCTGCTCCTCACTTGGGTTTTATGGCCATCTATCACTGGGTTTTTGAAGATAATGATCCCATTTGGTTCTAGGAAGATGATCTCCACCTCTCTGACATGAGTTCATCATCAACTTGCCCTTTTATTTGCAATGTTTAGTATCCACATTTGCCCCTGTATGCCCTTCGTAGTAATTATTATTAACAAAACAAAAAAAAAAAAACTTTTGCTTGAAGCTATTAACTAAAGCCGATACCCCCTTTTTTTTCTTTTTGAATTGTTTTGATAATTTTCTGTCTAGCAGTCAGCAACGTGGAGAGAACAGGTTGCTCATTTTACAGCCTGGTGGGCAGTTTCTGTGCAACCCTCCCCCTTTTCATACCCTATATTCCTTTCCTGGGTCAAAAGAAGCATCAGAATATGTTAACAAGCTGTCTAAAGAGCTGCTTGCAGCCACGGGCCATTTTTCCAAGGATGTACAGTGAATATGCTGCTCAGATGAAAGACAATAGGCTATACAGCTTGGGCAAACTGTCATGGTACCCAGTCAACAGGGCCAGTTGGTGTAATTGAGATATTATGCTGGTTTAAGAGTTATGTGGTTTTACTGGTTTATAATAATAATTTAGTTGAGGATAAACCGATGAATGCTGCATGTGGCCAGTGGTCATTTTTTTGAGGGGTTGGGCACTGTGTGTGCCACTCAGTTGGAAGGAGACAGGCCAGACCAACTGAATCATCTGTCATGCTGCCTAGTCAAGAATTGATGCAGTGTTAAAGTTGTGAGTTATAGTTCCTGTGATACAGGGTTTGATTCTGTCAGCCCTCATTTGCTTACTGTGTGATTTTGAACAAGTAGCTTAACTAAGCATTGCTCCTAGTTTGCTGTTGTAAAGGAAATGTGTCCATTGGGCCTACCTGTGTAATAAATATGCATTATTATCGTTAGTATTAACATTATTATTATTATGTACTTATTAACAAACTGGTGGTGAAATCTATGATGAGTTATTGTATTTTGTGGAGGAAAAACATGGGGCAGAGAACAAATAGGGTCTGCGCTATTGATGTAAATGTCCTTGTGCCTCACAGCCACAGATGTCAGTCCCTGGTATGACGTAGCAACGCGGTGTTTAACAGTTGGTCACCAGTCACATATTGTTATTTAATTAGGGCAGTATTAACATCCCCCTTAGCCTTCCCAGTACAACTTTGGGCAGCTGCTGCACAGTATTTCCCTTTTATTTCCCCTCATTACTTTCCTGGGTTTCTCAGAGGTTCAGAATATGACAACAAGCTGTCCACAATGCTCCAAATGGCCATTGGTCATTTTTCTGCAGAGGCACAGAGACCTTGCCACTCTGCTTGAAAAGGACAGGTCAGACAAGTCAGATAGTCTGGCATGTTAGCCAATCAACAGTAATTAGAATACTATGCTAGTTCAAGACTTATGTTTTTATTGTTTTATAATTCTGATTTCAATGACAGAATGATCTACATTATCAATAAAATGTTCATAATATCTGTTATGAGTTCTTGTATTTTGTGTGAAGAAAAGTGGGGAAGTGGACAAAGCTAAAATTGTTTTAATCATCCTTTAGCTATAAAGAAACAATCTCATAAACTGAAGCTACTGTTTGAATTGTATTAAAGTCCAAAACAAAAGACATTTTAGTACAGCTACAGTCATCATTACAGTTGTTGAAAGTGATGTAATGTGTGTGATTAAATACAAAATCTGTAGGACATACTAAGATATAGGACTTGCAAGAACAAAAGTAAGAGAAAGTTGTAAGTGTTCATGAGCTTGTACTATATTATTCACTTACATGTTCTAACTTGAAGCCACAGAGAGACATGAGATTAGAGCACATCAAGTCAAGATGAAGAAATGTCAGATATATGATGTAGCAAAATTTTAAAATGTAAAGAAAGCTTGAAGAATAAATTCAATAACAATATGCAAAGTAAGGATAACAGAAAAGTTATGCCATTTTTAATAACTGTAGTGCTCTGCTAGTGATCTAGAATTATAGATTTTCTTTACAGGACTGTTTATCTGCTGGCATCCTTCTCAACATTAATTGAAGCAGCTGGGCTTTTTTTGACTGCTTGACTTGTTTAAAGATGTAATTAGTACTAACAAGCAAGTTTTGGCTATGGAATCAGTTCTGAAGTGTAATTCAATATTACTGATCTGTCATTACAAGTCTAAACATGAGGCATGGATGCTTCATGATGAATTACCTTGAATGATATTATATTAAACGTAAATGACTTAAAACTATTAGTGTACTTAGTTGCAGTGAATGTGAATTTTGTTATTTTTTCTGTTAATTTCATCTAAGCCTGTCAAAATTTTGCTGAGTTGCATAGAATAATCATTTTTGGCTGCTGAAGTGTCTGGAACCTTGAGGAAAAGAACTGGTGCAGAATTATGTAGATGTCTATCATGTTCAAAACTGTTACTAGATTCTCAAGCCTGGTATTGATACTGCAGTCATTCAAAGCTGTAATTCCTTTATCATGTGTTTGCAGTGTTTTGAACACCTTTTTGAATTTTAACTTAAGCCATAGGCAAACATAGATTTATATAAGAAAACAAAGGATATTGGCATGTTCCCAGTTACAAACATAATATGCAAGTCACATATTTTTTTTTGTATAATTATCTTCAATCCAACAATACATAAATTTATCAGTTCCCACCTTCCCATAAACCTCCTTCCTCCTCCAAATGATTATTCTGTATGTGTTGTTCAAAGTATTTCCATTTCTCTCTATCTGATTTGCTTCTAAGAGATCTCAGTTCCAGTTCTTTTATCTCTGCTACAATATTCATTACTTCAAATACAGTTGGTTTTGACTTTGATTTCTGTTTTTGAATAATTGCTTTTCTGGCAGCCACCAGAATTAAACTTAACAAAGCCTTACTATGTCTAGTCAATTCAGATCCACTATAACAGCTCAAAAAATCATTTTCTTGGTTACACCCATTTGCTCACTCAATATTTTTGACAGAGTACTCTATAGGGAATTTTTAAAGTCTTCTAACCCATTACTCTCTCAACACATATGTTCTCAGTTATTTATTTCTTCCCCATCACACCTACATTTGCCAGCCACCTGAGGAATATTCTTTGGAATCATATTAAAATACCTATGCAAACACTTTGAAGCAAAAATCCTAAATCTTCTAGACTTTGTTGCATATTTGGGAACCATACATATGTCCTCTCATTGTAATTTTCTGTTACTGCCTGTCCAGTCTCTCTCCCCATTTGTTTCTAACCTCCTCTAATTGATGCGTATAGTTATTGTGCAATATTTTATACGGTCTATTAATTATCCATTTTTTAACAGCAGCTTCTGTTCAAGAGCCGACTAAAAACATTACCAGTACAGGTTTTTCACTTAAGATTCCCACATGCCTTTCTCTTTGTCTAGTCTCTGAAATCAATCCCTGAAAGGGAAGGCAGTCTCTGGCCTGCAGTCCAACATTTTATTGGCCTGTTCTCATTCTAATATCTTTCCCTCTGTAGTTATTTGCTCCCAATACCTTGGCTACTTTGTCAGTTTTCTCAAGTAAATTCCATCCCCGTCTTGTTTATTTTCTGTACCCCTAATTACATTCAACCCTATCAGCAAAACCTCTTTTATTGATTCTTGTGATGGCTTAGTTCTTAGAATACTCTCTGCTACTTTATGAATACAATATTCTGTATGGCTGTTGTTATTCTCCTTAAAGATCTGCATCCAAAATACCACTCTCTCCTTATTTTCACTTTGAATTATACTTTTTTTGCTTGTGTTATGTATATGATCCTTGACCATATAGCTCCAAAATATCCTTTCAAATCAGGTAATGATAAACCACCTTGTTCTATTGAAAGGATCAACTTATCACACTTGACCGTTGCCCACTTCCTTTCCCAGACACATTCTTTCAACTCTTTATAATTACTGTCCACAAATTTCTCTCTGGTTGATGAAAATATGTCTGAGCGGCATATAAAACTAAAGGTACTTAAAACATTTCACTACTTGTATCTTGCTATCCATGTCCATAAACATGAGTTTCTAGTTTCTCAGTTTTTGTATTATCTTTTATTTAGTCTGTTCTTAAATACTTAGCTGCCATAATATAATCCTTTTTAACTGATAATCTTAAGTATACACATAATTATGGTTGTCTTGTGAATATTTAGTTTTAGCATGGTTAGTAGGATTTCTGAGTTAAAGAAAGGTGGTAGGATGTGGGGAAGGGAGATATCCAATGTGTTTCTATAGAAAATAGCAGAACTGTCATCTTTTTTTGGATCTGTCTAATCTAATAATATAGTAGCCTGGAGTTCAACCTCGGAGTACATTTCCCTGAAGTCTTGGATGCCATAGACTGCACACATACTGAGATCAAAGCACCATCCAGGCATCACAAAAGGGTTTGCATCAACAGAAAAAGGTTCTACTCCATTACCTGCCAGGTCATGTGTAATGCTTGGGGAATCATCCTGAATTTGTGTGCTGGCAACCCCTGCGGTTACTACGACTCTCACATTTGACACACGTCATAGCTCTACTAGAGGTTTTTTGGGAAGATGTCCAACAAGGCCATTTACAGAGGAATGCAGGGTATGTACTCAAATCATGGCTGATGACGCCAATCAGAAATGCACCCACACCCACAGATAAATGCTACAATTAGGCACATGCTTAAACAAGAAATATCATAGAGCATGTATTTGGGCTGTTAAAGTCAGGATTTTGGTAGCTAGCTACATCAGGAGGGCTATGTAATAAAAATCCCATTACTTGTGGCAGAATTATCACAGTCTGTGCTATCCTACACAATAACATAATGTGAAAAGAACTGCACCAGGAACACCAAAGGCTAGGACCAAACATTCTACTACCACTGGCATGATCACCACATCCACATGCAGTTGAGGAGTCAGAGGGGAATCTCCGAGCTGCTGTCAGTGTAGGTAGATTTAGGCATGCACAATATGCCCTCACCCTCCCAACAGGCAACAAATAGCACAGATGCTCAACACCTAAGGGGTATACATTTCATTCTATGCACATACATAGAGTAAAATCGATGCCAGGCAACACTCAACCTTTACTTACCTATGTAATGGCTGTGTACTGCTATCCTCAGACAAAGTTAGTCCCAAATAACAACAGTTATAACTGCAAGAATATCAAGGTAAATGTTGAGCCTGGAAAAGAAAAATAAATGTGTAAGAACATGAATAAATGGCAGATACCTGCATACTGTTACTTGTAAATGCACCTAAGAAGAATGTCTGTGAGTTGTCCAGCAATGACATCAATATGTGACATGATCGACTTCTGTAATATATATTTATACAGTTTAACAATTAACAAGCCACATGCATTGAAAATACCCAGTATAGGTAAAGCAGTCCAAAGTCTACTTTATTCATTTATTTATTTATTTATTTTACATTTGCTTACTGGGAAAGTCCGACTGGACACAAGTCCTTTTTCAGTTGCGGCCTGGAGAGAAAAGCTCCACAAATAACATGTATAGCAATGTAGTTTTCACAGATAATATAGATTTCACAGATACAGACGTCTAACTTTAAAACAGTTTGCATCAAGTACAGTTAGTATGACAGTAGAAAAAAAGCTTCACATCAAATACAACTAGGATGTATTCTACAGCTTACATAAATACAGCTAAATTTTCGGAGAACATGAAAATGTGTTTTTCTTTTGTGTGCTTAGCTCAATAATGGTAAGTATGTCTGCAGGAAGTAATATGCAGAGAATGGGAGTAGAGTACCTTTGTTAGTTAGGTATGAGAAGATGATGTTAGACTAGCCTGGGGCGTCATAGTTGCAGATCCAGTCAGTTTGGAGGTGAGTTTTTAACACCTTCATAAATTGGGCTAGAAGCATTGTAGCTGTAATGTTAGCAGGCAGGGTATTCCATATTTTGGCTGTGGAATGAAAATAAAGGGAGACTCCTGTGGAGTTAATGGGTTTAGTGACTTGAAGAAGAAGTTTGTTGTTGGAACGTAGAACCCTAGTACTGGAATAAGGTAGCACTATGTTTTGTAATGCAGGGGTTTTATCAGGGTAGTAGATAATCTTGTGTGTTGTTATAAGCTGGTTATAAAGAAAAAGATGGGGAAGTTCAAACCAGTTGAGTTGCTTAAGGGGTGTGCAGTGGTGTGTTTGATTTGGACTATTACTGGCAAACCTTGCAATTTTATTATAGCATGCCTCATGTTTAGATAAGTCTGTTTTTCTAAGATTAGTGAGTACAGGAGAGGCTTAGAGTAGTGTGGAGATGAGGTGGGTTTGGGTTATTTTGGCTCTGGTAGAGTTTGTGAGGAATTTTCTATTTCTATATAGGGCCCCCAGTTTTTTGTGTACTTTTTTATGGTTAGTGAGATATAGATGTCAAACTTCATTTGACAGTCAATCTCGACTCCTAGGAGTTTGGTGTGGTTAATTGGAGAAATGTTTGTTTTATTGTTAGAGGTTATGGCAAAAATGGGTGTGGTAGTAGAGTGGTTAGTAGGGTGGAATATGAGAAGTTTGGTTTTGTTGGGGTTAAGTATTAGCTGAGATATAGTAACCAATTATTCCACAGAAAGGAAAGAAGCTTGTGTTTGTAAGTGAAGTTCATGGAGGGTGGGAGAGGAACAGATTAGTGTAGAGTCATCAGCATATTGGATGACTGAGGCATGTAGAGAAGAAGAATGGAGGTTATTAGTGAAAATGGAAAATAATAAAGTGCCAGGATAGAGCCCTGAAGAACACCCAGTGTGACTGCTAGCAGAGGAGAGAGTTCCTGTCTCCACTGTACTGCTTGTTGCCTACCAGACAAGTAGCCTTGCAAACATGTGATGGTGGGTTGACTAAGATTGAGCTCTGAGAGGGAACTAAGGAGTATGTTATGGTTAACCATGTCAAATGCTTTGGAAAGATCCAGAAAGATAGCAAATAGATAGTTACTATTGTAATGGTGGCTATTAACTGTTTGACAGGAAGACATGAGGGCTGTTGTAGTGCTGTGATAAGGTCTGAAACCATGTTGTGTGTTTGTGAGGAGGCTCTGGGTATTAAGGTATTTCATGAGTTGGGTGTTCACACTTCTCAAGTATTTTGGGCAGCAGTGAGAGTATTGCTATTGGCCTGTAGTTAGTTAACTCTTCAGAGTTAACACCTTTATGAAGTAGGATAATGCAGGAGGTTTTCCATATTTTAGGGACTAGGTTCTCAGAGATAGAATTGCTGATAAGAATAGAAATAGGGGATGCTATGGCCTCAGCTGCTATTTTCAGAAATTCAGCAGGGAGTTTGTCAGTGGCTATGGTGGTAGGTTTAAGTTTCGTAATGAGCTTTTTAATATAGTTGGTTGAGATAGGTTGTAGAGTAAAGCCATTATTGTTAGTATAGTCGCAGGGTGGTAGGTTGGAGGCTTGACTGATTTCTGGGTTAGCAAGAGGGAGGATAGATTCAGTGAAGTACTTATTGAAATGGGTTGCAATATTGAGTGTGGTGTCAGTTATATTAGGTGGGAGAGTACCTGATTTTCCAGGAAGGAGTATGTTATTAATGGCAGACCAGAAATGTTTAGGGTTATTTTAATGTTTTGTTTACAGATTGTAGTAGTAGGTGTTTTTTGTCCTTTTTAACATTTTTCTTTGCCTTGTTGCTTAGTTCTAGATATGCCTGCTTATCTATGTGGTATCCAGTTTTGTGCCAGAGTGCCCAGGCTTTATGTCTGGATTTCAGCAGGGATCTAGTTTCTTTACTCAGCCAAAGGGTGAAGTTGACTTTGATTCTAATTTTTCTGGGAGGGGCTTGGGAGTTTAGGATATTTAGCAAGGTTGAGTTGAAGGAAAGGACAGCATCATTCACGTTCAGGTTACTGAGAGGAGTCCAGTTACATCTTTTTAGTGCTATGTTGAAGTGGGTCTATATTATAAAGATGAACACTTTCTTACCCGAATACCTAAACGTCGACCTGTCTTCATCGAACCATATATACACCGAATGCCCTAAACCGCAAAATTAAAAAAGTCGAACTGTCATACTTGTCCCACCCCACCACCCGCTACATACTACCTACACAAACAAACCAAATAAACCACATACATACACTAACAAAAACCTTACCTCTAACCCTAAACTAAACTCTACTTCTAACCCTGCACTAAATCTTACATATACCACCATGTATGCACTTAACTTAACCCGCACCCTAACCCTAAAGTCCGTAACTATCACACACTTACCTTAAAAAGCTAAACCCAAACAAACTAAATAATCCACACACATACACTTAACAAAACCCTAGACTAAATCTAACATACATTACCATCTATGCACTTACCTTAACCCACACCTTAACCCTAAGGTCCGTAACTATCGCACACTTACCTTACGGAGCTATACCGCAGAAGGCCAACCATGACAATTCGACATTTCTGCTTTTGCTGTTCTGGATGATCTATGTTTTTACGGTTCGATGAAGATAGGTCGATGTTTAGGAGTTTTGGGTAAGTAAGCGTTCATCTTTTTAATGTAGACCCATTGAAATTACAGGGGTTGAAGTTTTTCTCGTTTCGTATTATCTGACAAGTGATGGGCTTATCCTGATTGATGCAATGTCTAATTATATATGTAGATATGTGGTCACTCATGCTGTCAGGGAGGCAGCCAGAATGACATATGAGGGATGGTCTGTTTGGCAGAATCCAATCCAGTATTGATTGTCTGTTTGAACTTTTGTTGATTCTACTGGGGCAATGGATAAGCTGGGAATATCCATGGAGACTGGTGATGTTTGTGGGAGAACTGAAGTCACAGGTTGTACTGTCAATGCTGAAGTCCCCCAATATGATGGTTTCATGATGGAGGAATTCAGAGGACCAGCCAAGTAGGGTCTCCAGGATAGTCGAGTTGTTACCGAAAGTTATGTAGCAGAAAATTATATGGATGGATTTTCTAGAGTTAAGTTTTAATCTTACAATAATAATATCCATATGACTTAAGTTAGGAGGGTTAATGTCTAGGCACTCAACAAGTAAATGTTTTTAAATAGAATAGCTACATCACCTCCCTTTTTTGAAGTGCGATCCTTACATAGCATATTATTGCCTGGTGGTAGGATTTCATAATTTATTTATTTCAAGTTTGATGACCAGGGAGGTCAAGTGGGCTCTGGGAGCCCATTTTCAGTGGAGGCCCGGGGAGAAAAGCTCCACATTACATAGTTTAGTTACATATACAATCATAGTAAAGGAGACACAATTACAATTTCATTTCATGCTAGAGAATAGGAATAAATTCTTTGTTTACATAGTATCTAAATATTTAGGATGGCAGTGGTAACTTAATTGATAGGGAGAATAAAGACTTAGAAGGAAAAGAGAGGAAAACAGGTGGGATGGGTTATTTATAATACGTACAATTGTGTTATTTACAATATGTCCATTTATGTTAGGTTAGCTTGTACTCAGAGTTAGTCAGGAGTTTAAGGGGTGGATTGATTATTAAGCTAGGATGGGAGAGTGCAGTTGCAGTTCCTGTTAGAGGAAAAGTAGGAATGTAGCTGAGTTTTGAAGTTTTCAAATTTTTCACAAGTCCTTAGAGAGGAAGGAAGAAAATTCCATTTTTAGCTAAGGAAAAGGATAGAAGAAGCTTACCAGCAGGGCGATTGGGTTTGCGGACAGTGATTAGGTTTTGGTGAGTAGATCTTAGCGTTCTCTGAGGGGTGTAAGGTTGAAGGATGTTGGTTAGTGCTGGGCACTTAGAAGATTGAAAAATTAGTCTGTGGGCTGTAGTAATTCGGGGATAGTCTAGATGGTTGGAGAGTTCAAGCCAATTTAAAAAATGAAGTGCAGTACAATGATGGGAGGCGAATTTGGCTTTGTTTGCAAATTTAGAAATCTTATTATAACAGATTTCCAATTTGGAGGAGAGAGAGGCAGATACATTTGTTAGTAGAGGAGTGCCATACATTAGTGAGGGGAGTAGATAGGTAGTGGCGAAAGTTTGTCTGGTGGAAGGAGAGAGAAAGTGGATGATTCTGTATAGTATACCAAGTTTTATATGGGTTTTCTTAATGTTTTGCTGGATGTGAATGTCAAAGTTTAGGTGTTCATCAATAGTAACCCCAAGTAGTTTAGCAAGGGGAACAACCTCTATAGCAGAGTTGTTTTGGCTAATAATTTGGAATGAGTTTTTATCAGCAGGGGAAGCTTTTCAGGGAGAGAATAATAGTATTTTGGATTTTTTGGCATTTAGCAAGAGGTGGTTTTGGAGCATCCGGTTTCCAGTGGTGGAGAAAGCAGTTTGGGTCACTGTATGAAGCTCTGAGAGGTTAGAGGTGCAGCAGACTAAAGTTGAATCGTCTGCATATTGTACAATTTTGGTGTTGGGTATGGCTTTGTGGAAATCATTAATAAAGATGTTGAATAGCATTGGACCGAGTATAGATCCATGGGGTACCCCAGTGGGGGTAGGAAGAAAGGTTGAGGTGCCTTTCCCCATTTCACAGTTTGAGACCTGTCAGAGAGGTAGCTTGAGAACCAATATAAGGTATATCAGGTTTTAGCCAGGTTTCTGTCAATATAACTATATCTGGAGAGTATTGGGAGAGATTGGCATGAAGGTCATGGACTTTATTGTTAATACTTCTACAGTTCATATTTAGAATGAGCAGGTTATTAGCTTGTCTATGAAGTTGGAATCTGTTGTAAGATAGATTGTGACTAGATAAGTAGGAATAATTAGCAGATGGACAAGGGTTTGGATGTATATACCTGGTGCAAGAGAATCTGGCTGCTATTTGTACTTTGGTTCTTATGATGTTAGTTACATGCTTATCATATTTTATGGATAGTTTATTGGTATGGAGTGGGGGAGAGATGGCTTTAAGGGTATGTGGATAAAAGTGTTGTGTGGGCCATGAGGGAGAAGTAGGATGTGAGAGGTGTTTTGTTTGTTGTGTAAAAGGTGGAGGTGGAGTGATGGTGCAATATGCCAAGAGGTTTGTTATGATATGCGGTGATGTGTGCGAGTAGAAAAAGGATTATTAGTAGTACTGGTTGAAAAAAGAGTACTTTGTCTGACATGTTTTGAAAGGAAGTAGGCATAGGTATTCTTGAGCTGTCTTTACAGTGGTGTAAGTTTTGGATGGAAGAGCTGTGTGATGGTGAGGGTGTTTTAGTACTTGTGGGGGTATGCATACTAGGTTCATAGGTTCATAGGTTCATACTAGGCTATCTGCCCTAGGGCATTTATAAGCCTAGCCAGAGTGTGTTTGGCTTTCGCCACCCATTTTAAAATAATTTTGCTATGCCCTTTTTCGAGGTTAGTATACTAGTGTTTTATATGCTTGTGTATTAGTGAAGGGATGAAGAATGGGTGCGAATGATAGATGAACTGGTGAAACTCTAGGGTAGTGATGTAAGAGCAGTGTGAGAGTGTGGTTGGTTGAAAGCTTGTTAGGGGATGGGCTAGAAGAGTATAAAGCTAATGAGTGCAGGGGTGGGTGGGA
>NC_056729.1:1252953-1292953 GCF_019279795.1 Protopterus annectens
ATTCAAAGCACTTTGTTTAACCCCTCCAGAACTGAACATACAAGTGTTGTACTCTGGCTAAGCATATCAGTTGTGGCTACAGGAAAATGGCAACCCTTAATATTTTGAGGGTATATATGATCCATGCAAAGCCAGTATCACACTCAGCAGGTGCAGGACATTGGGCCACACCTAATTTTCCTATGGAAATGTGATGGAGAGGTATTGTCAGCAACACCAAATGTGGCATTGTTATAGGATAATATGTGTGTATATCAACATGAATAGTAGATACTGTGATACTGCTTACATTGCTGACATTCTGAGTATGTGTGCACAAGTGTGCATTATAAACTAACTCTCCCAATGCAGATTGACCTGACACCCGAGTACTGGAAGGTATGCAGAGACTGCCACAATGACTGATACAGTATTACAATGATCAACACAGGAGGCTTACCTGGACGCTCCTCTGCTGTGGATGCTGTGGCAGCCACCTCTGTGATGTCTGGGTGATGGATACTTGGGAGCTAATGGTTGATCCCAGGTTTTCCTGGAATTCCTCTGTGGTCGAGAGTGGTTGTTCTGATGCAGGCCCTCCACTGGTGGCAGCACAGTCCCTGGCCACAGCAGCAGCCCTTTGCTATGCAGAATTTACCATATCTGTTGTCCGGTATCAGACCTGATTGTAGTTTCTGTCCTGCAGCCCTACGGGGTTGACTGCTGTGATGAGGTCAGCCCACTGTGCTGCACGCATCTCATGATTCTGGCAACTCCTGGACAGCAGAATGTTGTGATTCAGTCTGAGGCCATCCTGGATAACATCATTTTCAACAGCTAAAAGTGGCAGGTGCCTTCATCTATACCTCCTTTTTGAAAGACAAGAAGAGGGGAACACATCACAGGACCACATATGTTGCTATTCAATATGTACAGACCATGCATATTCAAATCAGCCTGTACTATCCACTGTTACCTCCCAAGTCATACCCCACCATCTATCAACACAGTATGTATGTGGCTGTCAGCAACATAGTAGCAATAACGGTTATGTCCCTGTGTGCCATGACAGAGTGCGTTGTATGTCTCTACTCCCATCAATGCTGTCTATGGTGGTATGTCCCCTATGAGCAGGTAGGGAAAGGCAGGACAGGTGAAGGAAAGGACCATAGCTCTCCATTTCTTCTACAACAACAGCTGTGCAGGTTGTAAAGAATTTGGAATTTGGAGCCTCACACCCCAGAGAGAGGAGTGAGGGCAACATAACTGTGTTGATTAATTCATGTAATAATTGTTTCCAGTGGACATGGGTGCGAAATGGAGAGCTATGTATGGGGTGATTTTTTTTTGTGGTACAGGTGACCATTTTTTTTTAAGGAGAGAGTGGAATGTTGGGGAAGGGATATAGGTATATGTGGGGAGATAAGCTGGGTAGGAGAGGTTGCATGTGCAGAAAGGCAAAACAGACAAGATAGCACACAGGGGATTGATGGGGATGGTGTTTTGGAATCAGAGATCCATGTGCCCCTAGATGCAGCAGTGTGAAGGAGCTCCCCACCCATTGGCTATCAACACTGTTCCTTCACTGCCCTGAATGTGGCTGTGCTGAATGCTGGGAGCTGGGGCCACCTTGCCCCTCCTGGTTGGCCAGTCTGCCCTTAATCCAGTGCAGGCAGTTCTCATAACCATGATGCACTATCCTGTGCACCATCACCAGTAGCTGATCCTGGGTGTCAACCCTCCTTCCGCCCCCCCCTCTCTGGGGGGAAGGGCCCTGTCCTCTGAAGTGTTTCCACCTATAGGTGGTGCAGGGCCAGCAGAGGGAACACCAATGGCTTTGGTGCCAGATGTGTTGGGACCCAGTGCTGCGGCCAGCCGAAGCAAGGTAGATGGATCACCAGGAACTGGCCTACCCAGTCGAGCTCTGATGTTGAGGTGTTTCAATGTATATAGGTTATTAATGAACATAACATTTAGTTAGTTATAACAGCATGCCAGAACATTGCAAATAACCCAGTAATATAAAATTGCATGGTAAATGGAACACAACAATAACTGAGATAACAGTCACTATAGTAAGAGCATGCCAGTAACAATTATAGTATAAGGCCAGGAACATAGGTAATTCAACATGTTATGTTAGTATGCAACCATTGTATTACATAACAGTAATAAAACACAAGTCCCAACGTAATGTTTAGAGAGCAACATATGTTAATAGTAAACCATAACTGATGTGTAACAATAATAAATTATGATGAAGATAAGGGGTGTGGGGGGAGAGGGAAATACAATCCATTAATACCAGTATAGGCTATATAGTTTGCAACAGTACTGTTATATACTCTACAGGTCTGCCATTACTTTATATATAACAGTGCCCTATAGCTTCTGTAGTACATAAATACCTCTCAAGCTATCCGCATGACATAGTATGGGCCATGCTGTAACATCTACAGGTATACAACTACAGAAGACTATTACATGTCAGGTGGGCCTATATGACTACCAAGGTGTACTGTGGACTGATGTAGTATGACTGTGATATTGACATAATTATGTCAATAATAGATCTGTGACAGAGTGATTAGGCAACAGTGATCACAGTCCTTGATAGTGTGACACTTCATAGACATGTATCATACACAGTACAGAGAGTTTACGACTATCATGCCATCCTTGGCAGACATGGTGTTAGAATATCAGCAGACATTCACATACACACCAGGCATACAGTCATTCAAAGATTACACATTTTATTTATTGTATTAACTTTTATTGCTATTGTACTTGTTGTCTTTATTTTATGAAGTCTTATCACATTCCTGAGCAATGCTGTTAACACTCTGTTACATCTGAACACACAAATTATTAACCCATAATAAGGGCTACTGCACCAATTTACCTGTAATTCCTGTGGGGAAAACATTTGTTAACAATACATAACTGAGTCAATAATATTTGCTCATACCTGTCACTGGATTCAACCCTGGTCTGTGTCTGACAAAATGTACATCAGACAGCATTTATAAAACTGAGCTACTGCTGCATATTGATTGACTAATATTTGCCTAGAGCTCACCTGTTAACAAAATATGACCTGGTAATAGAAGTAGAATGTTATACAAGACTGCAGTGACATTTGTACACACATGTATGAGATTCATGCATGACAGAAATATTTGCTGAACTGTACATTAATACATAGAATGCAGATGTAGACAATAAATCCCTAGTGGGTGGAAATACCTGTGATGCATGCAAACCATATCAGAGTGCTGGGTTGGCTACCTGGCCCATATACAGTTGTAGATGGTATATTTTCAGTCTACAGCTATTAATGTTTCATACTTGCCTGCAGCACTGTACCTCAGATCAGGAATGCATATAGCTGAAATGCAATGGTTAACACAAGGCAATCCTGATATATACAATCTACCTTGGGTTCCTGGTATTGCTTCAGATCTTAGTGCGGAACAAATATCATAATGCATATATCTTGTAGTACAGCTCTAAATCTATAATTTGGCAGAACACTCTTTCTTAGCTAACCCTGAGTAACTTAGTGATATGCTTTCTGTTTTTGTTCAGAGCAGATGTAATACTCGATTTCATGGACAACAGTCCAGGTCTATGACCACATTCATTGCAATACAATCAAAACTGTATATGCCCAATGGCAGTTACTAATTTACTATTTCTTGCGTATATGACTATAGATTGCAAGATACATCTGTACTGACCACACTCAAGGTGCAACATGGCCAGGTGCCTTGCATGGGCCTCTAGGTTGTGAGCTCTCTCCTCTGCAGCTGTAGGGAGAGAAATATACTATTATGGTACCTATCACACATTCAGATTACATATTGGTAAAACAATGCTAACAGTACTTAACAAACTTGTGGAGCATTCCCAACATGAGCATCCTGGACCCAGGTGTCCAGAAGTCCACTCTTCCATCACTTCAGATCATCATAATGATGATAGACCTGCTCAACTGTGCAAGGGATACCTGTTGCACTGGTGAGATTATGTGCCAGCTGGTCCCAGGCTTCTGACTTGTACTCAGATCCCCGGTACTGGCCCTGCAGCAGCTGGACATCATGCTATTTCACAAGGTGTCCAACCATGACCCTGGACTCCAGAATCCGCCATTGCTTTTCCTGGAAGCATGCACAGTTTAATGCCTGTCATAGTTCCTGCCAAGTTCAAACTTCAACTGATTCTGCTGTATTCCTGCCTATTGCACTTAAATAAGCATATTTTCCCATCCTTTACCACTGTTGAGCAATTTTTAAATATGTGGCACATCTCGTATAACCAAGCAAACAGACTGAGCTCAACTGAGCAGTGCTTAAACTTGCAAATGCTTAGAAATGCTTAGCAATGTGCAAACCTGTTCAGCTGAGCTTAGAGGTGCTTAAATTGGCACTGCTTAGCAATCCACAAACCAGCTAAGTGGAGCTGCATGGTGCCAAGCAGTGATACAATATCACTTGTTTAAGCAGTGCTTGGCATGGCTTGACACTGCTTAACAAAGCTTAGTTCAGCACAACAAAGTAGCATTTAAAAATAATTAGCATAATTTTTATTTGCAACATAAATGCTTAATAAACCTTCCCTGTATTCAAACCTTGCACCTACTACACATGTGGCTGCCACTCCAATCATTTGGCTATGTGGATGTGTAGAATGCTGCTATACATTTAGGTATACCTATGTTTAAGCACTGCTGAGCACTGAGCTGTGCAACACAAACCCACTGAGCTATGTTTAAACTTGACCTTTGCATTCATTATTAAATGCATTTGGTTTCTATTTTTACATGTCTGGCACGTGTCCATTCCTGCATGCCATGCCGTGCCATGCAAACATAAAAAAAAAATAATAAAATTACAACTGTATTACATATGTATACATTGATATCCAGCACTTTGACAGTGCGGGGGGTGTTAGTCATCTCCTTACACAGTAACATACTCCCTACACTGATTCCATAACCATGTTGCACAGCTCTCCTTCAGTAACATGCCTTCATTAATATGCATGGTGCACTACTGAGGGGGTACCGCATACACGGACATTGTACCTTCCATGTAGGCTTTACAATATGCCTACACAGATTTTATTAAATATCCAGGAGCATCTTTTTCTTTAAGTATATACATTTCATAATGTGATACATGTATTTATGTCTTTTTTGTTAGCTTCAAAGTAATTGAATATTGAAGTACACAGTTCTCTGATTTGCCATAGCATCTTGATGCATACTTTTGGAAGGTTGAGAAAATTCCTTATGTCTTCTAATGGCTTTTTACTATGTCTGTAAATATCCCAAACTTTACATCCCTTAATGAGCCGATAGTTGTTCAGATTTAACATCTCTTTGTTTAATTTGAGATTTGGGCTCATATGTAATGGTTGTAAGAAGATATAAGTACTTGTTAGATTTAAAACCTCCAACAAGTTCTGAAACCTTACTATTCTGTTTTAAGATGAAGTGAAAATTGGTATCATTTAAACTGTCCTGATTTTAGAAAGGAAGGGCTTTTGGATTAATTTAACTGTTTTTGATATAGTTATTCCATAGTTTGATCCATAGTGGATATCATTCATTATTCTTGGGATTATAATCAGCAATTTATATAATCCTGTTTGCGCATATGTCATAATATAGACTGAAATCAGGTAATCCCAATCTGCCCCTTTCTTTTGGATGCATTAACTTCTGGTAACGTATTCTGACTGACTTAGGATACCAGATAAATTTAGCTAAAGCTAGATTCAATTTCTTAAAAAGGTTTTCTGGACTTTTAAGTTTGTTGCATTTAGCTAAAATAGTAGCCATGGAAGAATATTCATTTTTATAATTGCTGCTTTTTAAAGGAAAGGTAGCCTCATTTTCTCCATCTCTGGATATCCAGATCAATGTCTAACCAAACTTTAGTAAGCTATTCTGCATGAATAGTTTCAAGCTATCTTCAAAGGTCATCATCATCTTTCGGCTTTTCCCATTAGGGGTCGCCACAGTGGATCATCTCTTTCCATTTCTTCCTATTCTCTGCATCTTGCTCTGTCACACCAACTGCCTGCATGTCCTCTCTCACCACATCCATAAACCTTATCTTAGGCCTTCCTATTTTCCTCTTACCTGGCAGCTCCATCCTTAGCATCTTTTTCCCAATATACCCATCATCCCTCCTCAGCACATGTCCAAACCAACACAATCTCGTCTCTCTTGCTTTGTCTCCAAACTGTCCAACATGAGCTGACCCTCTAATATACTGATTCCTAATCCTATCTATCCTAGTCACACTGAGTGCAAATCTTAACATCTTTAACTCTGCCACATCCAGCTCTGACTCCTGCCTTTTTGTCAATGCCACTATCTCCAACCCATATAACATAGCTGGTCTCACTACTGTCTTGTAGACCTTCCCTTTCACTCTTACTGGTACCAGTCTGTCACAAATCACTCCTGACACTCTTCTCCACCCATTCCACCCTGCCTGTACTCTCTTCTTCACCTCTCTTCCACATTCACCATTACTCTGAACTGTTGATCCCAAGTACTTAAACTCGTCCACCTTTACCAACTCTACTCCCTGCATCCTCACCATTCCTCTACCCTCCCTCTCATTTACAGACATATATTCTGTCTTAGCCCTGCTGACCTTCATTCCTCTGCTCTCTAGAGCATATCTCCACCTCTCCAGAGTCTCCTCAACCTGATTCCTACTCTCACTACAGATCACAATGTCATCTGCAAACATCATAGTCCACAGGGCCTAATGTCTGATCTCATCTGTCAACCAGTCCATCACCACTGCAAATAAGAAAGGACTCAGAGGTGATCCTTGATGTAATCCCACCTCCACCTTAAATGGATCTGTCACTCCCACTGCAGTCCTCACCACTGTCACACTACCCTCGTACATATCCTGTACCACTCTTACATACTTCTCTGCCACTCCCAACTTCCTCATACAATACCGCAACTCTTCTCTAGGCACCCTGTCATATGTTTTCTCCAAGTCTACAAAGACACAATGCAACTCCTTCTGACCTTCTCTGTATTTCTGCAATAACACTCTCAGAGCAAACATCGCATCTGTAGTGCTCTTTCCTGGCATGAAACCATACTGCTGATCACTAATCATCACCTCCCTTCTTAACCTAGCTTCTACTACTCTCTCACATAACTTCAAGCTGTGACTGATCAATTTTATCCCTCTGTAGTTACTGCAGCTCTGCACATCACCCTTATTCTTAAAGATAGGTACCAAAACACGTTCTCCACTCCTCAGGCATCCTCTGACTTTCCAAAATTTCATTAAACAATCTAGTTAAAAATTCCACTGCCATTTCTCCTAAGCACCTCCATGCTTCCATTGGGATGTCATCTGGGCCAACAGTCTTTCTATTCTTCATCCTCTTCATAGCTGTCCTTACTTTCTCCTTGCTAATCTGTTTCACTTCCTGATTCACTATCCCCACATCATCCAACCTTCTCTCTCTCTCTCATTCTCTTCATTCATCAGCCTCTCAAAATACTCTTTCCATCTACTCAACACACTCTCCTTTAAATGTAAGTAATGCCATATTCTTTTATATAATTATAGATTTTTAATAGGAGTTTTGATAGCTTTTGCCCAAAAGATTTATAGAACTCTGCTGTATAACCATCTGGTCCAGGAGCTTTACTTGTTTTCAGACTATTTATTACTGAAAGGATTTCTTGTTGTGCGAAGGGAGCTCTAAGTGAGTCCTTTTGAGCTTGACAAATCTTTGTGAAGATTATTTTCCTTAAGAAGAGATCCCTCTCTAAATCAGTAGTTTTTATTTTTTCTGGGCCATACAATTTTTTAATGATTTCTTGATTACTATTATATGTATTCCCTTGGAATTCAATTTCTGTTATCATAGGGGCCTTGCTGTTTACATTAATTAACCTCCCCAGTAATTTTGATGGAGTTTGTGCCCAATCTGAATACTTTGCTAGGGTTTTCATTTCTGGGAAGGAGAATCCTTCTGCATGCATGCTATATAAGTCTTTTTGTAAGTTATTAATTTGTTCTTCTAGTAATGAGTTTCGATTTTTTGGATTGATTCTTCTATTTTGTTTATTTTACCTTTAGTTCTAGACTATTTTTTTAAAATTTTTTTTTTATAGTATGACAGTTTTCTTTTTAAAAAATTCCCCTGATTTTAGCCTTTCTTGCTGCCCATTGTATATAGTAAGGAATATCAGTCAGTCTAAGAAGAATTGCCAAAGGGTACCGATAAAAACCAGTAACAAATGAAAGTGCCAATGTCTGGTAAAACAATAAAGCCATGGATAGTTGAAAAAACATCCCCTTAATGTATAGAAGACACCAAACAAATAGTATAACACACAACACACTTGTTTGTAGTCTTCGATATATTAAAGGGACATTTTCTCAGCTCTCCGTAGCTTTATTGTTTTACCGGACATTGGTACTTTCATTTGTTACTGAATATCATTCAGTGTTAGGTCATGCTCAGGTTCCTCTAATATATTATTAATTTCCTGTATTACATCTGTTTTTGTAGCAAGTTCAGCTTTAGGGACGAGTTTGTACCAACTTTTTTATTAAGATCACTAGGCCAATGTATTTTAATAGTAATCTTTGGGTGATCTGAGGAAAACATAGGTTCTGTATAGTAGTTTATCTGCGCCTTGAATATATGCTATGTGTGTAACTAGTTTAGCATGACAATGATAATTATGTAATAAAAAATATGCAGTTTTATATCTCTGACAGACACAATAGTTTACTGACAATAATCTACACCCCACTCCATCCCATAATCCAAGTATAACTGTAAATCAGAATATATTGTGAGGTACATATCATAACTCCAAACTATATTACTATTGTTATGCATGTCTGTCTATTTCCAATATACTGTCAGACATTAGGCATGCATCACACCTGAGAATGCATAAGGCAGGACCTTTTAATGTCATTCACATACAGGAGTAATTGAAGTAGAGCACCAGCCACTCTTTAAACTGTATATCTGAAATGACTTTGGTTGGCAAACACTTTTTCTGTGACAATGAGGAATAATCACCTATATGGAAATGTATGCATTATCTTTTCCATAGGTTTGAGTCCCAAATTGTAAAACTTACATTTAGCACTGTGTAAGTCCCTAGAAAATATGTGTCAAGTCATCTCATTGATCCCTCCAAAGTCATGGCTTAAAAGCCAAGTCATTTAGCATTTCAGTGTGACCATTGAACAAAGTGTGACCAGGTATATCAGCACACATGCCATAAATCAATGCTAAATCTTACATACTCATTGCTGTTTCATTGGCAATGTTTCACTTTGCTTACCATCACACAAACTCAGCTGGCATGGTTCTGCATGTTTGTGCATGGGTCATAAAATGCAATATCACAAATTGGCAGAATATGATTGCAACTATTGTTGGAGAAACATTGCAGACATAGAAGGAAATGGGATGGATGATGGCAAAATTAGGGTACAGAGGTGGGGTGTGAAGGAGTCAAAAATCTTTGTTGCACTCCTTGTGAAGTGCTACAGCCATAGGCTCCTGCAGGTGGGACTATACCAGGTCTCAGTACTAGGCTAAGGTTTGGAACAGCTTAGCCAAGACTGTTTCTAGTACAACTAGCATACCATGCAATGGGGAGCAGTGTAGCAATAACTACAGTGACCTTAAAAGGTGCAAGCTGGCACAAATTGACCAGTGGCTGAATGAGATTTGAACTACTAACACCCCCCCCAAGTTGTTTAAATATACAGATGAAGCAACTTGAAATGTTATGGAATGCTGTAGATAGCCAAAGCTGTTATGCATAATGCTTTCATGTCTCTTTTTCTCTCATTCATTTTTATAGCTACAGAGATAATCACAGAGGACAAGGAAGCACGTGCTTTGAGACTGAAGTGACTCAGAGAGGCAAGATGTATTTCTGCTTCATAACTGACCCTGACTGTAATCAATATAGTTCATAAATCAGTATTGGCTTCAGTATGCATATCTTAACAGTAACAGCAAGTATGCTTGCTTTCTTCTCTAGCTCTTGCTAATTGTATTAGGCAAGTGTAATAGTGTATTCAGATTATGCTAGTTAACATTCAACAAGTATCATTTTTCAGTTTGAAATGCAGAAATATTGTTTAAGTTAATCTGTAGTATCAGTAAAAGCATAAATAGAATAAGTGCATTTTTCAGGGATTACTTGCAACAATTCATAGTCATTCTAGGGATTGTGAACACTGTATAGTTACTATAATAAGAAAATGATATAAATTGTAATAACGCATGAATGTGACATTTCATGGTTGTAATCATCACTTTTCATTTTGTCTAGCCTCACACCTTATCACGGTCACTCTCTCTTTACTTTTCTTTTTTTTTTTTTTGCGGGTTACCTGGAATCACACCATTTTAATTTCATACTTTTCTGCTAACAAACTAAATGCATTTCAGCACAGGGAGTTGGGCGAACTGGTGTTGGTCAACCTGCCAACCCTCTACCAGCTGCCATACCAACACCCAGCACCTCGGGGATAAAACCTGGAAATACTGCCTCCACAGCCTCTGCCATACCTGCTCCCCCCACTTCAGGTGCATTGTAGTTAACCCCAACCAGGTCAGTTACTGTATGTATCTATTTGCACACAGTTTGGTAATGAGCATCAATGCACACTGCTACTTCAAAGTCCAGGTTGAATTCCTTAAATCTGAATCATGGATGTACTAATAATTTACTATGGTCTGAGCAAATCAGTTTCTCAGTGATGCGCTATATCAAGAGGAATATAGCATGTCTAACTCTGGTTACTGGGCTGTAATCCTTCAGTACATAGAAATGCATTCATAAACACAACAGAAGGGCAGAGTGACATTTGTGCTTGACTGAACACATACTTTCTGATACTCATGTGTACCCTTCTCTTGCAAATGATATACCAGGAGTTCAGCAATTGTCAAATAGACTCCAGAATTACAGAGCATAACTGCACTGTTACATTTGTTATGGTTTATACGGACACTGGACATTGGTCATCCATGATCATATCCCATTGATATTATCAATAACACTTATTAATGTTGACATACCTTCATCTGAAAATGAAGACACATAACTCCATCATTGCCCTACTGTTGTTTCCAAAATGTGTGTGTGTGTGTGTGTGTGTGTGTGTGTGTGTGTGTGTGTGTGTGTGTGTGTGTGTGTGTGTGTGTGTGTGGGGTGTGGGGTGATCTACACAACACCCTGAGAAAAAGTACATGTCTGTCTCACTTCTACAATATGCATTCATGGCAGCTTCTTTCACCAAGGTTGCCAGCATGTATTTATATGTCATTTTCCAAATTGCACTCATACAATCATATCACAAGTCCTCACTTTGCAAACAAATCTCATAAAAGTATATGTTACTTGCAACACTATGATTATGCCATTCTCTATAAAGTACGTTCTGACAGTGGTAAACTCAAACACTAGCATTAAGTACTGTGTTCTGCAACTTGTGTAAGTAGATAGGATAGGGATTCTAATTTCACAGTAGTCAACTTGTATGTGTGTGTAGTTAGAAGAGCATGTACCCAGGTCTTGCCACCCTCAGTCAAGTTCATTCAGAAGATACTTTTACACTACTACATCACTCCAGAACAGTTTCATACAACCCTTCCAACATCTTCTTCTCAACATACCCTGATGCTGCCATGCCCTATAAAGTGCACTATGACACTAAGACATACTTTTTTGGTGGTTCGAGCATTAAGTATTGTGTAACTAGATGGGTAGATCTTCTGATCTCACAGCAGTCATCTTGTGTGTGTGTGTGTGTGTGTGTGTGTGTGTGTGTGTGTGTGTGTGTGTGTGTGTGTGTGTGTGTGTGTGTGTGTGTGTGTGTGTGTGCACGTGTGTATGTGTGTGTGTGTGTGTGTCTTCCTTCAACTATCAGTCTGGAGACAATTCTTCATCAAGACATGAGTCCACATCTATGTCAGACATTGCTCCCAACATGTTCTTCTCTGCATACACTGATGACATCCTTTATAAAGTGCACTCTGACTTTGTTAAAGACACGTTTCTATGCTGGCACTAGTATTAAGTACTGTTGTCTGCAGTTTGTGTATCTAGATAGGTATGGGTTCTAATCTCACAGCAGTCAACTTGGGCATGTGTGTATGTTTTCCTTCAAATATTAATCTGGAAACAATTTTACACCAGGATGTGAGTCCACAGCTATGTCAAACACTCCTGCCAAAACATCTTCTTCTCAGCACACACTGTTGATGTCAGCGCTTGTAAAGTACACTCTAACACTGCTAAATTCAGACATCTGTGGTATGTATGGAATAGAAATGTTGTACCTATACAGGTGTGATGTTCTAATCTGACATTGGTCAAATGGTGTTTGTGTGTTGGTGGAGGTAAATTATGGTCATTGTATGATGTTTTTAATCTCTTTTCATTTTACTGTCACTCAGAAGAACCTATTACATAGTCCCCTGAATCCAACATCCAGTTTTCCCTCTGCCTACATAACATCCTTTCTGTGGAGTACTGATGATGTCATAATCTCCAAAATGCATACACACAACATGTGTAAGGAGATCCCCTCCATGATCCTCTGCAAGCCATCTCCAGACCACTGGATATGAGATTTCTAATTCAGTCATGGGTGGTGCACATGTGACATATGGACAGAGAAAGTCTGTATTAAGTCAAGCACATATGCACAGAACCATACTATCTTCCATCACTTAGATATAGCAAAATGTGTTTAAATGGGATAATAATGGCTAGGATATTATGTGTTATTGGCCATTAGCATAGTAGCTTCCTATAACCCTCTGAACATTGCACATGTCAATGTTGTTGTCATCCACATGTGCTATGTTGAGGTGTGGATGGACTGTCACCCTACAACAGCGTATTCCAATCTTTGATTTGAGTTACTGTATTGACAGTGACTGCTGCCATTTTGCTTTGCACTGCTGTACTTTCTGTGCACATGGGCATAGTTGCATTGCCATCAGTCTAGTGCTGTACAATTCATTTTAATGGATCACTTCTTAATTTACACATCAATTGCAGATGCTTCAGACAATATCCATTGTTATTATATGTTTATAATTATATATAATATTATATATTATATGTTTAATAAGTTACACTCACATATTCTGTCAATACCGCAGATTATAAGTTATAGTATCTTAAAGGTGTCCATGATTGTCCCTATTTCTGTGTACATTTGTCTAGGAGTCTATTGCCATGTATCCCTGATTGTAGGAGAGGGTTGGGAGGTGGTCTAATGGTTAAGGTGTTTGCCTTACAAACACAAGGTGCAGGGTTTGAGTCTCACAAGGGATAATTGGCTAGGCTTAGAATGGCTCACAAGGTCAGTTAGCCTAGTACTAACCTATGAACCTATGTGGCAGATGCATGCGATACCCAGCTGTGTGTAGGGAATCCACTCATAATAGTGCGCTGTTTGTATGTGTTGTTATCTGTGTGACCGATACCTATGTCAGCCTACAATGATTAAGTCAAGTGTATCACCTTTAGCACAGTGAGCTCCTACACATCTATTCAGCAATACAGAACTATTACTGGGGTGCATATCAGTTAGGATTTGACAGTGCAGACTTCTCTTCAAGGTGTTCTACTAGATGCTTGTGTGATACGCCTTTCTGTGTTAGACCCAGTAAATACACAGCTCAGTGACAACGTTGATGGGATGGATTTGATTTTTGCAGGTGTGGATTGTGGCTTATGTTTCATGCAAACCACTCATATGACCAGGATTTCCCCTGCTTTCATCTCCAGGTTTAGCACCATCCCTCCTAGCAATTCCAAAAAAAACTGATCGTTTTTGGGAAAGGGGTAGTAAATTCCCCTTATAGAATACTTGCAATCATTAGAGTTGAACATGTCCCTTCATGAAGAGCATGTATAATAAGTTACACTCACATATTCTGTCAATACCGCAGATTATAAGTTATAGTATCCTAAAAGTGTCCATGATTGTCCCTATTTCTGTGTACATTTGTCCAGGAGTCTGTTGCCATGTATCCTTGATTGTAGGAGAGCTATAGTGACATGTCAAGCAAGTAATTTTGAAGATCTTCAGAGTATGTGCATACCACTATTTGATATTCTGTCCTTGCTGAATGTCTTCTTCAGAGAGTGTGTCAGTGATTAAGTGATGTTTATATCACAACCATTCACCTCCATTGACATGTAACCTTTTGTGACCATCACATGTATACTATCATGTGTGATGATGTAATACATTCACACAGGAGGTGTAAACAACAGTACATACTGTGTTATCTATGTATGTGTTTAATGCTATGCTACTGACTTGTCTTTGAAGTGTCTTGGGGACATTGTCATATTTACCATACTCTCATCCTCTTTACTCATTTCTGTCATTCATGTCTGTGCCCATTTTCAACAGCACAGTTTCCCTGCCTAGTATACATTTCTTTGTATTTGCTCTTGCCATTTATCCTCTCCCTTATTTCATTCTGTAAATATTTGTTGTGTACATTGTACTCAGTACACTTTTTTAACTGTGTTATTATTGCTGTTATTGCAGTATTTTCATCCCTGGTAGACATTATAGCTGTGCACACAATCTAGCCAAGCAGGTTTGCTCATAGGCATACTTGCATCCTTTGTTTCTGTGGTAGTGCTGTTCTGCATAGTTTCATAGTGGCAGCACTGTTGTTGGCCATGAAAACCTTACTTGTATTTGTGTAAGTTTGATGAGTTCCATGAATATGTGATTAGTTCTGCCACTCATTGTGCTAAAAGGTAAACTCTGTTTAGGCTTTGTGTGAATTCTACATGGAGTTTATTGAATTCCAGGTATGTATATTTAAATAATGAAGTTTAACCCTCCTGACAGGAACAATTTTTGCAAATCTAAGGTTGCTTCAACAGGCATTATGTAACCTAAAATTAAGGTTATCCATGCCAAGGTACATGTTACAGTCTGTGCCCCTACTTCTACTAATATCTCTCTGTTCTTTTCTTATCTTTATTCTCCTTCCAAATGTAAAAAAAACAGCTTGTATACTTTCAGAAAACATCATCTTTTAGCCTTAAGAAAAAGTGCATTGGCTATCTTTAAATACAACTAAATAATATAATTTTCTAGTAAATACACTGAAGTATTAAAGTGCCAGAAAATCTCCTATTTCTTATTCATGTCCAATAATTTCAAACTTTATTTTTCTAAGCTGCTTGCCCTTTTACCTTTTAATTTTACATTTCCCTTGGCAAACAATGTCCAGAGCTGTCAAGATTTATTGCCTGGACAATTTTATTTTTATCACGTACAACAACCACTTAAAATACTTTACTATATAACATGTAACCAACTATTGATAAGAACAAAAAATATTTTACTTACAGTTACTATTTTTTCCTTTTAGTGTCCTTCAAAACATTAATGACATGAACTGGGGTATATGCTTTTCAATTTTCTGACAAGTTTAATAATGTATAAACCAAAAAACTGTGTGCTGGTTCTCGATGTGCCAGTTTAATAATGTCACCTGTATAACTAGTATGGAATCACTATGTATTAAGCCAAACACTGTTCTTCTATGAGATGTCAAGTACCCCACCATTTACTGAGAGACTTATAAGTCATCAACATGTAAGCAAACTGATTTCTGGACATCAATATAAACAAATCTTGACCAGGAAGTCCACACCCCACCATGAGAGATAAAATCCTGGATCTGCTCCATATCAATATGAGACAGCTTTGATCTCCACCAATTGTAAATTTTTCCCCGGTCAAATCAGATCACAAGTCAATCACATTCACCATAAGACTGAAGTCAAAAGCATCTTACAATACCTCAGCATTCAAAGATTATGTGAAGGCTAATCTGCTAAAACTGAGAGATGACTATAATAAATTCAAAACTCCCTTCTATATTGTTGAACCCACTGCTTATTGGAATGCTTAATTGTGAAATACTTTTGACATGTTAATAGCTGCGTAGATGCATGTGTCTCCCTCAGAAATAAATACATGCCAAATTCAAAAATAAACCCCATTGTGGAATTCAAATGTAAGCATGCTGTGTAATAAAAAAGTAATTACACACAAAAATAAATCTAGCTTTTAAAATGTCAAAAATGCACTTGCAAAGCTATATAAGGAACTCTGGACCTTGATCAAGTCAGGAAAATTCAGATATGATATAAAATAGCTACCCAGGTAAAGAATATCCACTAGTCTACATTTATTATGTTAAAAACCTCAGAAACAATGACCAGCACTGTGCAGTGCAAACAGCAAATGCTATCACATACTCAGACCTGAGGGACATAGCCAGTCTACTAATGGACAAATTTAGCTCAAACTTCACCCTTCTTCCAATATTCCCAGATTACATACACACACCTAGACCCTATCAAATCTTTCAAGAACAAGTTCTAAATCATCTATCTAAGGCCAAGAACACAACATATATATAAAAAAAACAGCAGGAAAACGATCAGCAAACGGAACAGGATTCTTATGCCAGTAGTATACCAAATATAAAAGAACACAGTCAATGGCATATACAGAACCCTGAAAGAAGGTGGTGCTGATATCAAAAATCATATGTATATATGCATGTATGCACATGAAGTATCTGATTTTTATGTATATAGCTACAAGACATATATATACGTATATAGTTAGAATATACACTGTATTTTAAACTGATTTTTTAATTAATCATGTTTTATTTAATTAGTGTTGATTGTTTTATTAGCTGACCAATGAATGCATTTCTGTTTTATATATAAAGTATCATTATATGGTTGTAATTGTGAGTTGAGAAAGCCTACGGGTGAAAGCGCTACTCTTTCATTAAATACTTTTGGTCTGTTGACTGTTGCTGCATTATTAACTTATGAGGACTTTACAAGGACACTGGGACAACATATATATGACCAAATAACATAACAGGCTACTTACTGATCAGCATGAAACATGGCTTGTCTGATAACCTCCTGAAGCTATTCAACATCAACTTCAAAAAAGGCTTCATGACAGATGAATGGGAGACAGAAACAGTCATTCCATTGCATAAATGTGGGGCTTCAATGTAAACATGTAATTATACACCAGTTAGCCTTACCAGTTTCATCTGTAAGGCTAAGGAAATCATCATTAAGTTATTAATAAATAAGGATATGGGTAAACTGCAGACTCTCAGCTCATCCCAGTTCAGTTTTGTCAGTGGTAGGTCTTGCCTACTTAATCTAGTCAATTTCTTCAAAAAACTGACTGAAACAATGGACAAGAGCAAAACGGTGCATTCCATATGACCTCTTGAAGGTGTTCAACTTCAACCCACCCTCAGTTATTGTAGATAAATTCTCTTTGCTAAATGACAATGTTTATGTAACTCAGTGGACAGCAACCTGGTTCATAAACAAAACCCAGGAAGTTAGGGTGGATGGCTCTATCTTATCCAAAAGCATTGTCACTTGTGGTGTACCCCAGGGTACCTTCCTTGGGCCATTCCTCCTTCACATTACGTCTAGGAGGTCAAAGCAGTACATTTGCAGATGATTGTAAACTTGGTGCCATCATAATCTCCCCAAAGGTACCAATGTCATCCAAGATGGCCTGTCCTGAGCAGATGGCTAGTGTCAAAAGCATCTTTGTTATGGCTAGTCACTGTGTCTCTGTCAAGAGAAAATTTTCAAAACACATCATGCAGACTCTTATAAGGAATAAGGCAGACTATTCATGTAATGCTTTTCTTATTGCTCTGTATTTTCTATTCTCAAACTGCATTAACTGGAGTATGTTGGATCATCCTATAATTTGTATGTAAGTCATATGCACTTTTCTAATTTTTTTTTTTTACAGAACCCATGCATTTTCTTCAGTACCTATTTTCACCCTCAGCAATTTAGAAAGTTTGTACTGATCCTATTCTGTGGGCAGTCTAATTTAGTCAGTTGTGTCAGTTAGAGTAACTTTAGGCAATCAGCTGTTTCCCTATACTGCTCAAATGCATTGTGCTAATATTTTCTTCATTAATTTATTTGTTAATACTTGAAACCTTATTTTATTTATGGTTAAAAAATACCTCTACCCTCTTCTCACCAAATTTTCATTTTCTGAGTTTCTGGGTTATTTTCCATTTTTTTTGCATGAACATCCATTTCAGAGACACGCATACATAATATCAAACCAGCATACCTCTCAACCTCTCAGTCTAAGAAATCTGGACAATTTCTAAAATAATGGGGGGACAAAGGCACAAAAATAGGGACAGATTTTATATTTTGCTCTTATAAACTTAAAAAAGTATATAGAATAATAGGGTTTGTACTGGCATGCATTTTCTGAAGGATATGAAGTCTGAAACTCAAATGTGGGTCATTATTTAGTGACTTCAATTCTCAGTCATTTGCCAGAACGCCACAGATTTTATGAGAAAGAGACCAGAAATATGAGGCAAAAATGTGGACATTCTCCGAAAATCTGGACAGTTGATAGATATGCAAACCAGTGCCAACTAAAATGGCAGTGTATTTGATTTATAATTAAATATTTTTTCATAGCTTTTTTGCTTGTTTCTAACTCTTTCTTATTCTTCTGAGAAACTTTGATTATACACTTTTGTACATGCCTCTACTGTCACATGGACTGATATCTGGATGGTTCCCACCTCATAAAAAATACAGATCTTGAAGTCATAACTTAACACTATAACATTTTCTCACAAAAAAAAGGATCACAAGACTACCAATAACCGTTTCCCATAGGAAACCATTGCTACTTTGATTTCTAAGTGTGTGCCAGTAATGATCACCTTCTTTTGTGAGATTCTTCCCTTCTTCATCAACTGTGGGATTGGGATATATACATTAGAGGAGATTGAGGGTGCTCACCCCTCCATGTTGTGGGGGTAAAGGTCAGCTTGCTCATCTGCAAAAATTGCTGAAAGTTAAAGTTTTGTGTCTTTATTTTCAGGCATTATTTTTGACATTTTTAATCTTCAGCTTTGTGGTAGTTTATTTTTCATAGTAGAACCCAAGACACAATGTTGATCACTTTTCCCACAGAAAATCATCACTAGTATAATTTCTAAGTCTGATGGCAAATATTCACTTATTTTGGGAGAGTCTTTCCTTTTTTGAGTTGGCATATATAAGGTCAGGGGGGATATAGGTGGTTTGCCTCTCATATTAGTGGGTGCAGGGGGCATGCTGCCTACAAAAATTCTTAAAGTTATTTTTTCCCCTTCTGTATTCCAGGCATTATATTTTGGTATTTTGGGCTATTGGATTTATGGAAGTCTGCAATTCATAGTAGAACCATTACATATAGTAGATTCCATTATGATTTTTTGGCAAACACGGGAATATGCAGTATCTAACATTGTTACATTTCTGATACTAAGTATTTTAAAACATATTTGAGTGCGCTGAATAAATACTGGTTTGAAATGTCTGGTATGATGTAGATGCACGCTCTTTCATAATGTTTCTTCTCCCTTCGTGTGCTCTACAAATTAAACTCCCTCATCCATCTTCTTTTTTAGGTTGTGTCTTTTCTGAACATAAGATTATAATTTCTTTAAACATTATTCTTATACAACTTGCTCTTGTTCTGTTTCTACATGGTCTAGTGACATTGCATTGTGGGTAGTTTAAATCATTATTTATGATACATGATTGAGCTATTTTTCTACTACAACTGATGCATGTATATTAAGAATATACAGCAATGTATGGAATTATTATATTTTTGAATAACCAAGAGGCATTTAGTAGATTAGGGTAATCAATTTTTAACACCTTTAAAGGCATCTGAACACAAGATAATTAGAAACTTCCCAGGCAATGCTTATAGAATAATTCTCTACTTAGGTTTTAAGGTGTCGATACAATCAACCACAAATTAAACAAAATAGTAATGTTTGCATTTGTCAGAAAGAAGAGTATGCATATTATAAAAAATAGTACCCAGGTAGTTTATCTGTAGGTGAAAAAATGCTGCCTTACTTGTGTACAAAAATATGATTTGGTCTGATATACATACATAAAAATATATATTCCCTCACTTTTTACTTTAAAAAAATCAGTAAACTGTGAGGCCTGTACTTTATTCTTGTAGTCATTTTCAGAGGCAAATGAATATGAATACAGAAAATTGTTCCTTTATCACGAAAGTCTGCAGAATTGGATGAGGTTACCAAATACTAGGTGACACCTTGGAAAATAACCTCATAGATATGTTTCTTTCCCTGGGCTATAAATTACATTTCTTGCAGCCAAAATACCTAAGGTCAAAACTCCACCTAACACGACTCTATTACAAGAAGTTAAAACTACAAAACTACTGGAGGACCCCAGTGTTTCTATGTATTCACATTCATATTTTCTGGAAAAAAAGGTCATTTTTTTCTATGGCACTTATATTCTTACATAGTTCATGGGGCTGTAGCATTTGTCCTTGAGCCCTTAAAGCTACAGGATAAAGCTTTTAAAGCTATACCAGTTTCTTTTCTTTTGCAGAGCTGCCCCTTCAAGACCTCATATTTTCTTCTTGAAAACTGTCATGTATGACAAATGCATTTATACTCATACATATTTTTCTTCATTCACAATTGTTGTGTTGACAGAAATTAATGTTTTTGTTTGTATTACTGCAGAACCATACTCCAGGATTTCACGACGAGGGTAAAGCACAATAAAATAATAAGATACAGAGCTTGAATTACGTGTGTGCTGTTGCTATTTTGTAATCATTATCCACATTTGACAGTGTTCAAATGCCATGCTGCTAGAAGAATTACAAAGAACCACAAAGTCTACTGTACTGAAATAGTAAAATCAATGTAAAATCAACATATTTTCATTTAATTAAACATATTTTACTTTCTAATGATTAAATTACACCAAACTATATGCTGATGAACATTTGATTGCATTACCACCCCAAGGACCACATCCGAGAGTATAATACAGTTAATACTCTGCATCTTTAGAATACAGACTGTAGTTTAGAATTAGATCACATACTATTGCTGAAAAATAACAATTATACAATATTTTACCTCATGTTACCTCTTCGCTCTTAAGGTATTGGACAATAACTCAGTTTTACTCTGAGTCTACACCTCCTCTATTATCACTGAAGAAACTCTTTAAAAATGCCTGTACCGTAATCATGTTTCGGACAAGAAATTTCTCCTTGCGAAGTGTAACATGCTACAAAAAATGTGTTTATTGGTTCTTTACAGATTTACTGATTCATATTTGGAGTTCTGCCATAGGTTTAACAATTTGTTACTGTTGTGTTACTAGTTCTGTTTTCTTTAAAAGCTCAATATGCTTTATCATTTCATGAATTCTTTAAAATGTGTCAGAATATTTCTGCAAATTATGTAAACCAGGCAAACTGAAATTTATAGAACCAAATGATGTAGTAAGAATGCTTACAAAACTTTGCTTTCAGGACTAAAAAAACGTTATTAGGAACACCAATTTCAGTTAATTTTAAAGTTATGTATGCTACTCACACTATTCAGATTTAAGGTGTTTGCTTTATAATTTGTTCTACATCACTAATTCTGACAAATCTTCCTCAGGTATCTAACATTTTGAGAATTAATTTGTTAATAATCAACAAGTCACTGAATCACTTAATGTCTTTTTAAATTATATTTGCCACCTTTTTCTTAACCAGGTATATGAAGTGGTCCTTCTAGTGACCCCATTTCAACCATGACTCAGAATATTGGCTCAAGGGTACGAACATTATATATATATATATATATATATATATATATATATATATATATATATATATATATATATATATATATATATCTATATATATATATATATATATATATATATATATATATATATATATATATATATATCTATAGATATATATATATATATATATATATATATATATATATAAATATAGTCAAGTTACTGTAGCCATCCTACCAGTATACTCTTTCAGTGGTGGGAGAAAAACTGGGCGTCCATAGACAACACACTCTTGTATGCGGACAACATGCAAAATTCCAGAAGAGCATTGACTGAAGTTCAAAACTGAAAGCCAGATGTTGAAACAGTAAAACAGAGTTCATCCTGCAGAGTTATCATACTGACCAGTTAGATGAGCCTATTTGAGATATTTGCTTGTTTTCTGCTTAATGACAGCAGTCAGTTTGGTGCATAAATCTGCGGTGGTGTATATGACTGTGGTGGTGCATACTGTCATGGTGATGAGTATGGTCATGGTGGTGCAGTGGTTAGCATTGTCACCTCACAGTAAGAGGTTCTACAGTTTGATTCTTGGCTGGGGTGCCTCCTGTGTGGAATCTGCATGTACTCCCTGCGGTCATGAGAATTCTCTCTGGGTGCTCCTTTTTCCTCTCATGTCTCAAAGACATGCAGTAGGTGGATTGGACACTCTGAATTGTCAATAGGTGAGAGTGTGTGTGCATGTGAGTGGTAAGCATGAACTACTGCAGCAGGGCTAGACATCCAGTGATGTAAACCTTAGCTCGAGATGATTGTCACTGCTAAAGTGACACCCCAACCCCATGTGCAAAATAGGAAAAAGGGGTTGAGGATGGATTGACAGACAGCAGTCAGTTTGGATGATTTAACATAGATCCTCTTCATCTATTACTTGGGCTGGGATATATAGCAGTGACATACAGAAATGAGCATATTAAAATAGCAACACACCAGTACTAATGTTGTGCCATCAAGATGCATAATAATAACCAAAAAATGTGTAAATTAAAGCTACAGAGATATATACACAGTGATAAATTGTTGTAATATTTTTCAAATTATCAATAGAAGGGGTAGGTACCTAGGTGCAAAATAGAAGTAGTTGAGGTATTTAGTATTCATCCTACCCTTGAAGCATTGAATGAGAACAGAGGTACTAGAGGTATTATGTACTCACCCTACCCTTGAAAACATTAAATGAGAACATAAGTAGTAGAGGTATTAAGTTCACTGGCTTCCCTGGCTGAGAGGGCATGCAGTCTTATGCTGTAGGGCAAAGTCAGGTGAGCCTCTATAGTCAGTTACAGGCATGTTGTGAAGTCATAAGGTTGAAGTAATTTTGAGTGTGGTTTTGAAACTATACTGTGGCACTATCCATCTCCAAATGCTACATCAGTAAATACTGCTATACAGTTTAGTACCTACTTTATAGACAATATAGCCTAAATCATTAAATATTTCAGTCTCAGATAGCCACATTTTATACAAGCTACTTTTACTTTCACCCTACAATTTCTGCTTGCAGCCTTTATAGAACATCTCTTAACCAAACTAAAACTCTGCTCTACCTCTACAGATAACTTACCCAGTGAATTTCTTAAAATTATATCAAACAGTATAGCTTATCCTGTGTCCATTCTTATAAATAAATTCATGCAAGAATCTTTTGTAACCAGAATTTAGAAAAAGTCACATATTATCAGCCCCATAAAGGTGGAAATTCAACAGACATCACAAATTCTAGAGCAATAGCAATTATATCCCCTCTTTAAAAATAGTGTAAACGTGCATCCACACATGTCTAAATTATCTTAATCAGGAACAATGTCTAACTCCATCCCAGCATAATATTTGATCATCCCACAGAACAAATAAAGGTCTACTAGCATTTACTGACACACCTAATTAAGTCAGGGATAGTGGCAACTTATTTTATACCCTATTCCTTAACCTATCAAAGGCCTTTAATACAGTCTGTCACATTAAATTCTTAGCATATATGTCCTCATTAGGTTTTTTTGCCAGCTATCCAAACTTTATTCAAAAGCTACCTCAATAATAGACACCAATCAGTGATAGTAGTCCACACTTACCCTACTATTATGTGAGTACTGGTTTCCTACAAGGATAGATTCTTGGTCCTCTCCTCTTTAATATTCTTACCAACTCACTCCATACGTTCATACAACAAGCCTTTTTCATACAATTTGCCAACAACTCAACAAGTATATACTTAACTAATGACTGAGCACATCTTCATTAAATTACTCAAGAATTCTTGACTACTACTACTACTACTGAAAAATGGATGCATAATTCTCAACTTGCGCTTAACCCCAAAAAGACCAAATTATTACTTTTGTTCCTCAAAGCTCAAACCCGTGAAAAATGGTTTAAAATATATTCCTTCAATACCAATAACACCAACATTGAACTGGCCTTTCATACTATAGTATTAGGTATAACAATAGATAGTGACCTCAGATTCAATTGCTATATACAAAATGTCTTTAAACACACACCAAAAACTAGGTTTACTCTATAGAACCAGATAGGTCCTGCCTCCTACATTTTGGATCACCCTAGGAAATAGATATCTCTTGCCTTTATTCTCTGTAGTGCTACCATCCTCACACACCTCCAGAGCTCACTTATAGATAAACTTTAACAATGTTACAGTAAAGTTACCAAATGTGCCTCCAACACTCACTAATGTACCTATCACTGTACTGTACTAAAAGCTCTCAACAGACTTGAACTGCCCTATTACTTAAAATGTACAGTTACTCACCACATCCAGAATTACTCATTGGTCTGCTACCTGCCTGGAACTACATGCAACATTTCAAAATTACAGCCCCGAATGTCTATTGCGATCAGCTGACCAAACACAACTCACAGTTCATGAACCCTCCAAATCTTTGAGGTATTGTCTGTATTCTTGCTCTTTCACTAAAACTTGGGCTACTATCTCTATAATGATAAATAAAATATGATTGAGCACTTTCGTCCATAGTCATGCAGACTTCTTCAGAATCAAGAACTAAAACAATTAAACAAGGTTAAATACCCCTTGTTAAATGTCACATGATTAACCTCATCCCATAAATTCAAATACTAAAGACTTAATAGTACATTTAAAGAATGTACGATTTTATTTATTTATGATTAAAAAGTTATTTATTTCATTCTCTCAGCTGTTTCTGCTCTTGTCAATTCTGGTTTAAGTTTTTGTGGTGTTTGGGTTCTCAGTTTTTCTTTTACTATCTCTATAGCCATCAAGAGACACTATCCCTTCCAATTCTTCCAGCTTTCTCTCAAAGACTATTTAAAAATATATGGCTTTACTCATGTTGCACACAACGATAGTTATGCATTGCCTTCTTTACCACCACTATCTCCTATAGTATTCTCCCTTTCTTTCCTGTCCTGTATACTTTTCACTGCTGACGTCTCTGGCAGCTTTTTATGTTCAGTTATCTCGAGCTCTCACTCCATCACTGTTGAGCATGTAGGCCAGATTCTCTTCTCTTCTCCTTTTTGCCCCAACTACGTAGTATAGAAGCTGTCTCTTATTTGTTACAATAAAAGCATATAACCACTATTTTAGGTTTATAATACAGATATCAGTCAGTTGTGTTAGTTGTGAGTAGTGTCTATGGATTCAACCATGCCTACCTTATACGGGTCTATATCAGAATAGCGAAGAGGCATTTAATCGAACACCTCTTTGCCGACACATAAACAGTGAATGCACTAAAGCACGAATGCTCAGAACACCAATTTCTTTCCCTGGGAAAGAAATCAGTAGCAGTAAGAAAGAAACACACACACTTTCAAACATTACAATGTGGGAGGCTTCACCCATCCACACCCCCCAACATGGGGGGCTGTGCCCCCCACACCCCCTAACTTAATATACCAACTCCGAGATCGCACTACAGTGGGGAACGGGGCAAACACATGGGGAAGGCCAAGCAATTTCTTTCCCAGGGAAAAGAAATTGCTCTTCTGAGCATTTGCACTTTAGTGCGTTCACTCTTTATGTGTCGATGCAGAGGCATTTGATTAAACGCTTCTTCGCTATTCTGATATAGACCTTCTTATACTGCTCTGTAAGTGATTGTCTTTTTCTATATGGTTATAATTATGACTTTAGTCTTGTCTGTCTTATATTTTTTGTATGTATATGTTATAGTACTGGGATCTCAAGCGATTTTGAGACACCAGCTTACAGAAATCTTCTCTGAGCAGCATGTGTGAACAATCTTTTATGTGAATGCCAGTGACTGAAAACATGAATACAAAAGCTTCATGGAATGCCTGGATAAAAAGACATCAGCCAATATAAGATAGTGCTTAGGAATAATTCCTCTCTTTATCAAGGCATAATTATTATTATAAATAAATATTTGTATTGAAATAATTCCTCTAATAATCAAATGTCAGACAACAGATGCAAACTAGCTATAAGACTTTGCAATGTGTTTTTAGAATTGTCAGCTCAGCCTGCTATTAGGATAAAGATAGACTGGAAAGGTCACAACAGCCTAAAACAAGGGTCACACACTGACACACACTGATGTATTATAACAGCAGGAATGGCTCTTCTATTAGAAGTTGTATAAAACATGTATTAATCAGTACTTTTCTATTTCTATCGAAACATTCCTAAATTATATGTGAAAAGAATGCAAATGATGTAAAATACATGATTTATAAAATGTACATATATGCCATTAATATCAAAGAATCAGGAAATGTATATTGTTATATTTCACATATTATCCATACAATGAATGACAGGAGCAGATGTTGAGCCTTGCATATACATGCTGCAAAGCTGTGGACTTTATATGACATTTTTATTAAGCTTTTGTATTGTACTACTTTGTGAGTTGCAAACTTTCATTAGTTCTGAATTATTCAACAACAGTAATAATGTAAATATGAACTGCAGCTGTAACAATAATAGTCTTTCTCATTAGAAATGTTGTGATAGACAATTAAGCAGTAAGAACATATGATGATAAAGCAAGTTGAAGAAAGGAATGCTGACTCTGTACTTGTCACTAAAAAAGTGAAGAAACCTGTTGTAGTAGTAACTTTTAAAATAGTCTGCTCACAAGCAATTTTAAATAGATGTATAACCTGATCTGGACACAATGTATGTCTCGAGAGGCAGGGCTGTATCTTTCAAGATTGTATAAAAACCCTGTCCTCATCTGTAATTTTTGTCAGTCAGTCAGTCAGTCAGCTAGTCATTAATCCAAACCAGATACAAGATTAAATAAACTGGACTGACCCTGGGATGCCTTGCTTTGCTAATCATTTATTCTTCTTATGATTTTAACTATCTGTATTTTTTTTCCTCATAGGTGCAGTGCTTGTAGATACGTTTACAGTTTTGGTTCCGAAACCCGGGAGGAAGCAAGGCAGAAAGTGCAGAGGTTGGAAAGGTGAAGGAAGTTGAAATAGTGCAGAAAGGTCTTGACTTTTAAAAGTCAGCGAATAAAGGAAGAACTAGAATCCTCAAGATTGGATCAGTTTTCGCCCGTAGAGGGACAGAAAAACAAAGAATCCTCAGGATAGGATCAGTTCTCCTCTGTGGAGTCTCATCTGCAGAAAAAGGAAGGTGGAAAGAAAAAGCTGGCCAGCTAATTCCCAAGATGGGATTTCCACACTGCCGAAATAGAGTGAGACTCTAGTCTTTCTGTTGTTTGTAAAATCCACTAAAGCTTTGTTCTCCTATAGTTACATGTGTAGTCTGTAATTTATGAGGCATGTAGTTTAAGGAATTTGCATGGTAATTAGATTTTTAAATGTGGTAGGGCTAAGACATCACAGTTGTTATAACCAGAAACTAGATCTGAGAAACTGAATTTTAAAAGTAAATATTAGAGATTTAAACCAAGATTTTATACCAGAAAAGTACCTGTAACCAGATCTAGAAACAGATATTTATTAAGATTTGCTAAACCATTTCAAAGGAAAATAAAGTGTTACTGAGGAAATGACTCAGGAAAAATCTGACAGGTTTGTTTCATTATTTGAAGGAAGAGAGATGTCAGTTTCTAAAAATACCTCAGAGAAAGCTAAGGCATCAAAGTTAATTTTATCTCCGAATTTTCCCAGATTTGAAGAAGTTATAAACCAAGCAAATAGTGCAGGTGGTAATAATTCACAGAGAGGAGATACACAATGTTTATTAAATATTATTCATGAATGGGTCAGTCAAAAGCAAGAAATGTTAAGAGAAAAAAAGAGAAGTCCTATTTTTTAAACTGCCTTCTTTGATTTATGAGTTTACAGAGTAGGGAAAACCAAATCAAAATAAAAGAGATTTTGTTAAGAAAACATTCATTCCAGCTGTCTTACAACAGTTTGTGTACATTGAAGCTTTGTAAAAAATTATATATATCTTCCCATTTACAGGAAAGTGTAAAAGGATCAAACAGACAAGTAAAGGAGACAACAAATGAACTAACAGCTTTACATAATGAAACTAAAGAAGAAAGAACACTAATGCCACATGCTCAGATTTGGGTAAGAGACCACTTAGACACATATTTAATAAGGTACAGGAACTGCAGTTAGCATTACTACAAGAACATTCCCAGGAACAAGAACTATAAACTTGCAAGGGTTGGGAGAAAAAAATCTCTCAAGTGCAAGAATCCCTGTTAAAAACCAAGATAGGGGAAGACACCTTCCAGCATGCATGGGTATCAGGTCCTCATCTACAAAACATAATTGGAAATGATATCTTAAAACAAAGAGGTTACATTATAGATTTGTGTAACAGAGAATTGATTAAGGGACCATTAAATGAAGTATTAGTCATCTCTGAAGCATTATGCAAATACAGTGTCAAATACCCAGGACAGTATGATTTAGTTGAGTTATTAAAAACACCAAAGCAAGAGTTGGCTCAGCTAATGTATTGCTATCAGGATATTTTTGCCAAACATAGGAATGATTGTGGACATGTCCCTGACTCTATTCTCTATTCTTAAAGTAAGAGGCAGTCCCAAGAAACCTATAAAACAATATCCAGTAAAGAAAGAGGCAGAACAGGCCATACTGAATACTGTGAAATCTTTAGAAGCTCAAGGAGTAGTGAGAAAAGTTAATTCACCAGCTAACAATCCATACTGGCCTGTACAGAAGCCAGATGGAAGTTATCGTTTTACTGCTGATTACAGAGAACTTAATAAGGTTATACCTCGTTCTTTGCCAATAGTAGGAAGCATGCCTGATCGTATTACTCAGATTCAGGAAAAAAAATGACATTTTCTCCACATTAGATGTGAGTAATGGTTTCTGAAGTATTACTCTAGATAAAGACTCACAATGGAGATCTGTTTTTACTGTAGAAGGCCAACAGTATACTTGGACAAGAATGCCTCAGGGCTTTCGTAATGCTCCAACAGTTTTGCATCATGTAATGCAGGAAATACTAAAACTACTAAAATGTAAGAAGCAAGCCATCATAGCAGAATGGTGTACTGAAGTAACATGCCATATGATTCAGGCCTCTCCAGTTGGGCTACAGACCAAACATACTCCAGTGAAATACATGTTAGAAGGAAATCCAAAGGGCATGAATAATGCATGACTTGGTAAAATCACTGCAAATCTTACAAGTCAGGAAGGAGGAATCAGAGTAGAAATCCCTCAGATTAAGTTTTTACCAGAATGTTTAATTACCAAGGGGAATCTCATGAATGTCCTGACTTGGAAAATGAAGAAGAACACTTAAGGGTGGGCACGCAAACTATTGAAGAGCGTCAGAATTATATATGGATCCAGATTCTGGAGCTCTGAAGTAGGGTGTTTTATGACAGAATTGGTAATATACAATGCAGAGACCAAAGAACATAAGAAGGGTAGTCTCCCAGGGGGATGCTCAGCACAAGGAGCTGAACTAGAAGCAGTTAAACAAGCCTTGTTATTGCCCAGACCCGTAAACATTTATACAGACAGTGAATATGTAGTCTGAGTCTTAACATCATCTCTTCCCATTTGGGCAAGGAGAGGTTTGATTACAGCTGATGGTAAACCAATCAGTCACCAGGAAGTGTTGACAGAAATTTGGAGTTTAATAAAAGATGACAATCCTTCTACAGTGAGTATAAATAAGGTCAAAGCTCACACCAAAAATGAGGTACACAGTCACGCTAATAAAATAGTAGATCAGCTAGCAAAAGAAGGGGCCCTTGACTCCAAAGAAACTTATCCAATACAAAATGTTCCTTAGTACTGGGGATGGAAAATAAATGACATGAAAGAAAAGCAAATAAGAGAAATGGTACAAAATATTTTCAATAACTGCCAAATACAAATGGACTTACCTCTAAATCCTTTACCTTTACATTGTACAGCTAACTTTTGTAGAGATCAGTGTACAGAGTATGAACATAGAGTGGAAAGTGAGGTAGGTAAAATTACCCAGATCCAGTGTAATGGGATCATCATAACACCTACTGTATGTGGATTAACAGTAACAGGAACAGATGAAATAAAGCCATTATGGGGTCCTGAATTTGAACAAGATGCTCATATGGCCTCAAATGCAAAAACAAACAAAAATAATCAGCAGTTAGGAAGCTTAGTAAAAATTCTAAGAGAACAGACAAACATTATTAAGAAAGAGAAAATAGAAGAATTTGAAATAATACAAGGAAGTGAATTGAAATAGGTTAGATTTTCAGAACCTTGGTCAATACCAGGAGAATTTAAAAAAAGTCCATTACATAGGGCACAAACAATTGAGCCTAAAAAAGGAAAACTGTTGTTAACTTATTATCATAATTTCCTAGGTCATCCAGGAAGGGAAAGACTACAACAAATTGTTAGTTCTAGATTTAAATGGGAAGGAATTACAGCAGACATCCAAAATCATGTAGATAGATGTGTTACATGTGTCCTGAATAATGTGGGAAAACGAAATAGGAGAAAACAATATAGACTCCCACAAGCATTAGGACCCTGGGAAAGAGTACAAATGGATTTTGTAGTACCTCTTCCAACAGCACCATGATGGTTTTGTTTCTTACTTACTTTGATAGATGAATATACAGGATGGGTGGAAGCTCATCCAATGAAAAAGAAGATGCAAACTCAGTAGTTAGAATAATAAGTTAAAGGATCATCCCAACACGGGGAGTTCCCCGAGAAATACATAGTGATCAAGGGACTCACTTTACTGGAAAAGTGACAAAACAAATATGTAAAACTTGGGGAATCAAGCAAAAGTTTCATACTCCTTACCATCCTCAGTGTTCTGGAAAAGTTGAAAGAGCTAATAAAACTCTGAAAGAAGGATTCAAGAAAATTTCTGAGTATGGGAATCATTGGGTAAAACATTTATCCAACATTTTGATTAAGATGTTAAATTCTCCTCAGGGATGTGGGTTAACTCCTCATGAACCTATGAATTTACAAGCAAGAGAAATCCCTTATGGGATACCATTAGAAGAAACAAAACTGTGGGACCAGCTCCAAGACCAAATCAGTTGGGAAAAAGGGAGAGTCTGGGAAGCTGGACAAGCCATAATCTAGAACTGTGTAAACAAAGTGAGATTTGGGAATTGAGGGAGGTACAATTGGAACAAGGAGATCTTGTAATGGTCCGTCAGTTTGGAAACACAAGTAAATGGGATTCAAAATGGATAGGACCCTACATTGTTACCAAAGTGGGGTTAGTGGCTGTACAAATCCAGCCATATAAAAATCAGCCACCAAAAAATGGTTGACTTGGCTTCATAAAGATCATGTTAAAAGATTAAAATGGAGGGTAGAAAATTGAATAACTTATAAATGTAATAATTGATGTAAAGGGACATAATATCAGATACAACTAATAAGAACACGATTCTTTTCTCTTCCAGCAAATATCGAACCATGAAAATCCTGATATTAATCGTGATCCTGACAAGTTTTTACTCATCCATACAAGGAAAAGTGGACTTCAATACCTTTACCAAATCACTGTAAATGTACTCAGAAACTTTGAATGCTAAACAATGTTGGATTTGTACTGAGATAACACAAGATGCAAACAGTAGGAATTCCATATGAACTATTCCATCTAGCCTGCTGGAAATATTGAATCTCACAAACCAAGACTGTGTTCCAAAGAATAACTCTTTCCCAAAGACACATCCTTTCTTGAGGCTTGTTCATACAAATGTGACTGCTAATGTTTGTTTACAAGGAGAAAGAACAAGTAATCACCCTTTTATTGAGAAAAGTAATATTATTTATGCTACCTGAAATACCAGTAAACAATGTTTTGAATGTTTTTAGTAATGAAACTTGCTGGACATTTAAAAAAGCTAAAACTAAACACTGTATTACATAAATAATTCCAGTTTAAGCAGACATATATTACATATGTGGTAAAAAAGCCTACAAATGGCTAACTGAAAATTAAAATGCATTGTGATTGTGTTGTTTGGGACATGTAATTCCATCCATTAGACATACTAAAATGGATGTATGAAATGATGTCCTTGCATGAGAATCAATCTTTCCATTCTATGGAAAAGGAAATATATTTAAGACATTAAAAAACTGGCAGGTCTATTAGAGGAACTAAAAGTTACCATAGAAATGACTACCATGAGAAACGTGGTCTTACAAAACCACATGGCATTAAATTTTGTGCATAGGTAGGAGAGGTATATTGTATTTATATTCCTGATAATGAACCTGAAATCAGGAGTCACCTCAAGCTAATTGAGTAAATTGTTTAAAAAGCACAAATAGAAAAAAACATGGTACTCTTGGCTAAGTGGTTCTATCAGTGGCTGAGAAGGAAAACTAATGCAGCTTACACTGGTCATACTTAGTATATTAGGATGTGCAAACCTATTAATTGTTGTCATCAAGTGTGGAATTGAATGTGTAAGGCAACTAGCAGTACAGGTTTTGACAGTGGACCAAGTGCAATCAGGTCCAAGACATCATAAGATTTACGAAGTCCTCTGAACCAATGAAACTTGATAATATGCACTAAACAAAATCAACAAACATGGGTTCGCATGTCTGTTCAGGGAGAACTGTTATAGTATTGGGATCTCAAGGAATTTTGGGACACCAGCTTACAGAAATCTTCTCTGAGCAGCATGTGTGAACAATCTTTTATGTGAATGCCAGTGACTGAAAACATGAATACAAAAGCTTCATGGAATGCCTGGTAAAAGCTCATCAGCCAATATAAGATAGTGCTTAGGAATAATTCCTCTCTTTATCAAGGCATAATTATTATTATAAATAAATATTTGTATTGAAATAATTCCTCTAATAATCAAATGTCAGACAACAGATGCAAGCTAGCTATAAGACTTTGCAGTGGGTTTTTAGAATTGTCAGCTCAGCCTGCTATTAGGATAAAGAAAGACTGGAAAGATCACAGCAGCCTAAAACAAGGGTCACACACTGACACACACTAATGTATTATAACAGCAGGAATGGCTCTTCTATTAGAAGTTGTATAAAACATGCATTAATCAGTACTTTTCTATTTCTATCGAAACATTCCTAAAATATATGTGAAAAGAATGCAAATAATGTAAAATACATGATTTGTAAAATGTACATATATGCCATTAATATCAAAGAATCAGGAAATGTATATTGTTATATTTCACATATTATCCATACAATGAATGACAGGAGCAGATGTTGAGCCTTGCATATACATGCTGCAAAGCTGAGGACTTTATATGACGTTTTTATTAAGCTTTTGTATTGTACTACTTTGTGAGTTGCAAACTTTCATTAGTTCTGAATTATTCAACAACAGTAATAATGTAAATATGAACTGCAGCTGTAACAATAATAGTCTTTCTCATTAGAAATGTTAAGGGAGTTAAGCAGTAAGAACATATGATGATAAAGCAAGCTGAAGACAGGAATGCTGACTCTGTACTTGTCACTAAAAAAGGAAGAAACCTGTTGTAGTAGTAACGTTTAAAATAGTCTGCTCACAAGCAATTTTAAATAGATGTATAACCTGATTTGGACACAATGTATGTCTCAAGAGGCAGGTCTGTATCTTTCAAGATTGTATAAAAACCCTGTTCTCATCTGTAATCTTAGTCAGTCAGTCAGTCAGTCAGCTAGTCAGTAAACCAAACCAGATACAAGATGAAATAAACTGGACTGACCCTGGGATGCCTTGCTTTGCTAATCATTTATTCTTCTTATGATTCTAACTATCTGTATTTTTTTTCCTCATAGGTGCAGTGCTTGTAGATACGTTTACAGTATATAATATTTAGAAAGCCTAATTTGCTGTATGATTTCATACTCGGTAAAAATGGTGTTTATTGTTGGAGCTTTTCTTCCCGGTCCTCTGCTGAAAATAGGCATCTAGCTAATAGGACTATGCCAGTAGACAAGTGACACATACAATAAAAATAAAAATGATAAGCTTAGCAGTGAAGGTAGGGCAGAATTGTAAATACTGCAGATTACATACCTGTAGGTAGTATTAAGACTGACCCCAGGATTCATGAAGCTTGCGCCAGGTGCAGGTGTAGCGTCGGCGATCTAACACCAAATATGGCCACCGAGCAATTCAGGTACAAGCTGTTTCCATGTGCACTACCTGCGTACACCACAGCCACACAGCTCCCGGTGCATGTATGCTAATTACCCCATATGCAGCAGCATAGCATGCTAATAAAGGTACATAGTGATTCAGGAAGTGGTGCAGGCATAGTATAAGCATGCAGAAATGTAAACAGAAAAAAAGGTTTACATTTTTTCAAACATAAAATCGGAGCCATGACAGCAGACCAAACTCATGTATTATACTGTTAATAAATGCCAATGGCTAAATATATAGCCATTGGCATAAAAAAATTCACAACATATAAAAAAGAACATTTAATGTCATGCCTCACTAACGCAAAGTAAAATCGCAGTGCATCTGTGCGCAAACGGGATCACAATGAAAATATATTTATATGTAATAAAACTGCAATGTAACACATTTCATGAATTCCCCATAATAGTCAATGGTACGTATGCTACACCACAACATGGTGCAAGGGTTGCTAAGTGGCTGTGACAGTGTTCTGCGTGGTAACTAGGAATTAGTAGTCAATGCCATGCAAATGAGACAAGAAATACTGAATCACAAAATCCCCGCCAGTGTAAGGATGTACCTCACAGCATAGCGGTACAACACTGAGGTGTGGCCTGGAGATAAAGAAGACATCAAGAGAGGGGTGCACCACCTTAGCTGTAAGCACATTGGAGCATTGCTAATCCAGTTTGCTGTTACTAAGCAAAGCCGCAGGATAGAGGTGTGTTGAAGTAGCCATAGCTTTGCTTAGCTGAGAGCACACAAGGTAACCGAATGTGCATGTGAATGTGGATGAAAACGCGCTCGAAACCTGGTAAACTACTGTGCACAGCATACACCAGAGCTGAAACAGAAAGGATACGGGAAGAAAATAAGGAAATGCTGCAGCATGGTAATTGGAGTACAAATGAATAATTAACACCTAGGAACCCACAGTGGGCCATTGACAACAGCTAACAAGGCTGCTAGCAGCTACCTGCAGAAAAGGAAAGGGGAGATGCCATACTGCAAAGAAAAGAGAACTGTCACAGCAGAATAAAGTAAACTTGCAGTAGATCAGCTACATAACACATTTCGCAACACAATCCTGGGTTAGGAAAATACAAAACAAGAAAGCCGGCAGCTGGATGCATGCCTGACAATGGGAGGGGAATCGGGTTGAAAAGTGAAGTAAAAGGCAATAGATGAATCACAGCAGCCAAGCGTAATTCAACACCAAAGGCCCCACAATAGCAGTACCTGCTGTAAAACCCATAATTAAGATACCCTGCAGCTGGAATTGCACATACACACCCAATTACACCAGCAGCATCCATAGCACAATAGTAGAAAGTGTGAAAGCACCTCACACACACTTGTGTATTCCCAGACACTCTGCACCATTGGTGTATACAGATGGGGAACTTTTAATATGTACAAGTTAGGGGCTGCCATAGCTTTGATTCACCAGCATGTGTTGGAGACTGAAGGTGGTGTGGAGGATGATGCTGACAACCATCTCAGGCATCGGAGGAGGAGAAGAGTGTTCAGACCCAGGGTTACCTGCCAGGGGCTACGTGATCTGGAGATAGTAGAGCGTTTCAGGGTGGACAAGGACACCATACAGTAACTTGTTGAGCTGTGCCGGCCACGCCTCAGAGCCAGAAATAACAGAGGGTAACCCATCCTAGTGGAAACGAAGGTATGTGTAAGCTTGAGAATACTAGCCACAGGTACGTTTCAAATGTCAACTGGGGATATAATGGGGCTCTCACAGGCATCAGCATCCAAGGTACTCCACCATTTCCTGGATGCCATGTTATCACATGCCAATGAGCACATATACTTCCCCCGAACGCAGGAGGATTTGGCCAGCAATATGCGTCTTTTCCACCGTGTGGCAGACTACCTGGAGGTACTGGATGCAATAGACTGCACGCACATACACATCAAGTCACCACCCAGTGAACAGGGTAGGCACTGCATAAACTGCAAGGGATACCCCTCCATCAACTGCCAGGTCATTAGCAATGCCCAGGGCATTATCATGGATGTGTGTGCTGGCAGCACTGGAAGCTATCACGACTCTCACATCTGGCATGCCTCACAGCTGTATCAGGTATTTTCCAGGGGGGACATCCCATTTGGCCACCTGGCGTGGAATGCTGTCTATGCACTGGAACCGTGGATGATGACTCCCATCAGAAATGCACGCACACCCATGCAAGAACACCATAATAAGGCACACACACAAACCAGAATCATCATAGAGCGTGTGTCCTGCGGAAACAGCTGCAGCAGGGACAGAATGGTGAAGGCCCTCACAGCCCACACATCGTCGAGTATGATAACCCATTTTGGATGTACCTCAGAAGACACATCCAACAGTTGGAAGGGCCATGAACGTACCGCGCCAAGAGGAATACTGTGCTCAGACATGTGTCCTATGCTGCCAGACTGCATAAAGACTTGCATTACTCAGTGGCATCTTGTTTACTCCAAGATGATATTTGCTGGCCAACAAAGTCGTGTCCAAGTCAGGCTTAATGGATATGCTCCACCTATGGGAATCCATGTCACAGTGAGCCACACACTGTAATGAGCAAAACCTTGCCACAGCCATAACTGGAAGATGCTGGAGTGACAGATTCCTGTCACGGGTACTTCCATGCTTTGGAACTACATCCCTGATTACATTATATGGAGCCTTTCACTAACACTCCAGGGAATCCTTGCAGAGTGGGTGGGGAACAGTGGATACACCCCAGGGATCCCGCAATTGGCTCTGCTCCACAGAGGGACAGTTAGTTAATCAATGGGGTGGCGACAGCAGACACATTTTGGCTAGGCTTATGAATGGCCTCAGGCAGTTAGGCAAGTACCTACCTATGTACCTATGAACCTATACATACAGTATCGACACATGCTGATAGCTTAATTTACTGTTCAGATATTGACTTATCTTGTGCCAATGGCAGTTGTGTGTACAATAGTTGAGGGCTGCCTATGTAGGATGCACACAGTAGACCACCTTTACATGACAATTTACAGGTGGTCGTGTGTGTGTGCCATCCATGTTTACTGTGTGTGCAGGTGGAGAAGGGTGTCAGTCCGTAGGTGCCTACACTGTCAGTGTGTGTGCTATATGTTCCCTCTTGGCCAAGGCATGGGCATACTGGGCACACCTCTGTCTGCCTACTGGGACTGGCACAGGGTGTTCATGGTCTGAGTCCATCTGTGCCTGTGGGGCCCTTGGCAATGGTGATTCATGAGTGATGAGTAAAGGGGCACAGTAACCTCAGTCTGTTTAGATGCAAACCCTTAAGTAATCAGATGGCCTACATAGACGGATGTCCTAACTACTTTGCAGATATGATTGTCAAATGAGCGATCACTATCTAATGTAGTCCCCACATACCCATTACGTCATCTGAATTATAGTGTCTGCCACTCATGTGTTAATATGTGTACGTGTAGTTTCCCAAAATAGAATGACCATGCAGTATGTGGCCTTTAGCTGGAGGCCATGACTCTGACACCTTGTGTTGGTCTATGTGAGGCCCCTTGAAGGACATCTATGACAGCTGGACTGTCAGTTATGGCTCCCAGTTTGCAGTAATCACCAAACACGGTCTGCTGTAGTCCACCTGTGTTAGCCTGTACCTCTGAGAAGTATATGGCAAACAGTAGGGGTCCCAGGACTGAGTCCTGTGGGACACCAGTTGTGACTGGTCAAGAATTGGACCTGGAGGCTGCTAGGCTTACCATGTGGGTTCTGTGTGTAAGTCTGTTGGCAAACCAACCTGTGATGTATGGGTGTATGTACTGGCTGGTGAGTAGAAATAATACCTGAGTGGGGAATGGTGTCAAAACCCTTGGTGAGGTCCAAGTAGTATGTGTGAACTACCACACCCCACACCTAAAGTCTAGGTAACTGTAAGATGTCAAACAGGTTCAGTAGGCATGATCTGCACTCAATCAAGCTGACCTGGGTTGGGTCAAGTGTCTGGAGGTTACCATTGTCTATGTTAATGAGTGCCATGAGGATGCGCTCCATAGCTGTGCTGATCAGGCTACTCAGGCTTATGGGGTGGTAGTTACCATGGTCAGTAGTGTCACCACCTTGGTGGAGTGGAATAGCTGTTGCCATGCACCATTGAATGGGCATGTAGCCTGTGTAGAGGCTGATGTTGAATTGCTATATTAGGCTGGGGGGGGTCACTTTGTCTTGTAGTGTCTGCAGGATGCAGTCTGGGACACCATCTGCCTCCACTGATGCTCTGTCATGCCATTTGAAAGGGCCATTACCACCTGTATGTCTCAGATGTCTGGGATACTGTACATTTTAGGTATTGTTGTGGGCCCTGTAGGGAGTGAATCTTGCACTGAATGTATCATCAAGTGTGTTGGTGATATCAGTGGGGTCAGTATATTCAGTGCAATATTGCACCAGCACAGTGCAAATCTGTGTGTTACTGCTTAGATCCTTGACATAGCTAAAGAAGCCTTTGTGGTCCTCTTTCGAATCCATGCCTATTTACCTGTGGTTGTCAGCCTTGGATGATTACATGAGTAACATAAGTGTCCTGCTAATACTGGTCACGGATGTCTGCATGTCTTGGGATTTGCTGTTGTTCTGGACTACTGTCCTACTTCTGTTGTATAGCCTGTATATTGCAGGGCTTCAGCAGACTGGTGTCCTTGTGTAGGAGTAGTAAGTCCTGGTTTACCATTGATGGCACAACCCATACATCTTTGTAGGTGCTTATAGAGTACATTTGCAATTCTGTTTGTATCTTGAGCAGTGTCATCCCTGAGCATGGTGGCTGTGAACCCTCCCACTTCTGTCATTAGTACTGTTAATTTAACTGTAGGAGAGGTATTCACTGTGTGTTTCTTGGGTCGGGGAGATGGTTGGGAGTGGACATCATCAGTGAATAGTTCAGGGTCAGATCTAAGCAGTGACCGGTTTACCTCTGCTGTAGTGCACCTGTTGCACATGTCAGTGATTACCACTTCTAGTATGTTTTCACCTCTTGTTAGTCCATCTACCAACTGATACAGACCATATGAGGTGATAAATCCCAGGAAGTGCTGGGCCTGGAAGTGAATACTTGAGTAGGTTATCCAGTTAAGTGTAGGGTAGCCAACTTTGACCAATAACAGGGTGTCTGGTAGGACTGTCATGTTTACCACTGTCTACCGATAGTTGTAGTGGTGCTCCCAGGTCATGGAGGGTTATCTGTAGCAGCTCACAGTTTGCATTGCAGTCATGGCTGATGTTAGCTGCATAGGGATGATCACGAAGGTATCATGCTGCCCCACTAACTTGGAGGTGTAGGTATCCTTGATGAATATGGATACACCCCCTCCATGTCTGTGCCAGTTCATGTTCAGTGGCTGAAATGTGTCTTATGGGTTGTAGTCTGCTAGTGCTGGTGTGCTCAGAAGAGCTTTATACAGGTCCCAGTCACAGAACAGATGTAGATTTTGTCCATACTGAGGGGTTCTGTGAGTGTGTGCATGTTGTGAGTACTACCCCTGGTGTTGAGTAGCCTAACCCTCATTGATTCCGCTATTGTGCAGTTCATGGAGGTGAGATTCACCTCTGAGAC